>NW_026463486.1:0-78971 GCF_021730395.1 Mercenaria mercenaria
CAGGACCATCATGGTCCTCTTGTTGTACAACACTAATTATCTCAAAGATGTACAATTTTGAAATTGTACATTTTTCACATACAGACAGTATTCCATTCCCATATAAATCACAGAGATTTACCTAGTAAACATAGTGCATCAGGTACTGAAAAGAATGTAACCATTAATAATAAAAAATAATATTCACCTTTTTATGTCCCATGAATTTGATTACGCATGACGCAAATGAGCCATGCCATGAGAAAACCAACATAGTGGCTTTGCGACCAGTATGTATGCAGACCGGCCTGTGCATCCGTGCAGTCTGTTCAGGATCAGTGATGTTTGCTTTCGAAGTCTATTGCAATTAGAGAAACCGTTAGCGAATATCATGGACCAGACTGCGCGGATGCTGGTCGGAAACGCACTATGTTGGTTTTCCCATGGCGCGGCTCAAATCATTTAACTTTTCAGTGTCATCCTTTTTCCATTATGCATTTAGAAGCCATTTTATATTCAGATTTGTGTTTATGTTTTGGCAATTGTTTCTGGAATTTCATTCACTTGCCTCTTATCAACTAATTATTTACCAGTTTGTTGCTTGTCAACGTGGGTGGTACGTAAGGCAAAACTTACGAAATAGAACATGTCCTAATCTGTAAGTCAAGACTTAAGATTTACGAAATCAAGGAATAGCATCATACACACGATAATATTTGGCTGTACATCTTGAATTTAATTGGTGTTGTACAACAAAAACCTACCGTCTGTAGAGGGCTTTACAAACCAAAACCGATCTGGGAAATTTATAAGTGATATGTACATGTAGTACCATGGTACTATGAACAGACCAGTCATGATAACTGTATTCTTGCCAAGTTTAATTGCCAGATAACAAACCTGTACCAAGATATTAACCTGACCGGAAATATCCCTCTAATCAACAAGAGGGTCGTCATGACCCACTATCGCTCACATGAGTAATACTACATTATACATGTTATTAAATCTGCGATATTTGCCATTTCAGGGGCCCTAACTCTAAGACAAATAGTGTGATGTGGCTACTCTTCGAGGAAAAAAAGCAAGATTTTAATGATATAATATTTCAATGCAAGTTTGGTCAAAATCAAATAACAAATGTGATCTCTGTCATGTTTACAATGCTAAAGTCAGCAAATTTTGTCATTTTAAGGGCCATAACTCCAGGACAAATGGTGCTATATAGCTGGTTTTCGCAAGGAACCGAGATGTTATAGATATATAACTTCTATACAAGTTTGGTCAAAATGAAGTAATAAATATGGTTTCTCTCTGTTGTCTTCACAAGACTAAAATAAGCAAATTTTGCCATTTCAGCCATAACTCCGAGACGAATGGCGCGATATGGCCGTTATTAAAGGAAGTGAGATCGTTAATAAGTTTAATAAAAATTAAATAACAAATGTAGTCTCCATTGTGTTGACAAGGATAAAAACAGTATTGTTTTGCCAATCCGGGGGCCGTATTTCCAAGTCATATGATGCAATGCGGTTGTTTTTGAAAGGAACCGAGATCTTATAGATATATAAGTTGTGTGCAAGTTTAGTCAAAATAAACAAAAAATATGGTGTCTATCGCGTTCACAAGGCTAAAATCAGTAATTATTGCCATCTCTGGGACCATAACTCTAAGACGAATAAGGTGATATGGTTGGTTTTTGAAAGGAACCGGGATATCATAGGTATATATAAGTTTGTGCAAGTTTTGTCAAAATCAAATAATAAATGTTGTCTCTGTCGTATTCACAAGAAAAATGTGAACGGACGGACGGCCGGACGACGGACGACGTACAAAAGATGATCACAACAGCTTACTTTGTCACTTCGTACAAGTGAGTTAAAACATGTTACAAATGTGTTTCAGATGTAAAAATGCACTTTTTTGTTCATTTTTCCGATTGAAAATGACATGTGACAAATGTGATCAGATGTCACATCAAAAATCGGCATCGATCACATTTGTCTCAAAAATTGTTACAAATGTGCTTGATTTCTGTTACATATGCGATCTCATTCGTAACACCTGTTACATATGCGATCGTATTTGTAACACCTGTTACAAATGCGATCTGTTATGAATGTGCTCCTACAAAGCTCACTCACGTATTGTAGTTTATGAATTAATGCGTAAATTCATACGTTACTATTATAAAAACGAGCTTAAAAGAAAAAGCATTTTGTTTTACTTTAGTTCTGATATCTATTGAAGTATACGACATGCAAGAAAAAGAATCTATCACTAGTTGAAGGTGCAGATGGAAATATCTGGCTCTTAGGTTACTTTTTGGGGTAACGCGGCAGATTCTCGTTACCATCTTAACAGTTACCCTCGGGCCAGATATTTCTATCCACACCTTCAAACAGTGAAAGATTCTTCTAGTCTTTAATGTTTTTAAATTCCAAAAGTATGAACAAAGTTCCATAACTCTAGATTTCATTTTGATAAGATTATCCTCCATTTTATGAAAGAAATATAAGACACTGGTTATTTTTTTTTTCAAATTTGCTTCTGGATGGGAGGTGGGTGTAAGGGGGGATAGACAGATGGGCGGAGATACAGATATAAGAAAAGCATTTCTATATTCTCTTTACGACTTCCCGGCAGGAATAACAAGACATATTCAAGAAAGACGAAAGAAACAGAATTTTGCAATCTAGTTTGTACTAAAATGTCTGTTGTGCACTTGTACAAAATTATGCACATCTTGCTTGACTTTTCGAAGTACAGTGAGAGCTATTCTGCCCACCCGGGCGTTGATGTTGGCGTCGGTGCCGGCGTCGGCATCACACCTTGGTTAAAGTATTGCGTGCAAGTTCATATCTCGGTAACTGTTGCGTGTATTGGATTGAAACTATACACAAGACTGACTTAACAATGTTAGATAACTCTTGGTTGCGTCTAATTAAAATTATGGCCCTTTTTGGACATAGAAAATTTAGTTCTTATATTATAACAAAATACAAGGTCAGATGCCATCAATCGATGTATTTAAAAGAAAAATGATCTCTTACTACAAAACGGAAAGATATGTTGCTTTCAAAAATTTTGAAATGACTAAATTTGAAACTTTATGGGGAAAATATAAAAATCTTTTTCAAGAGTAATACATTGAAGTTTTTTTTTCAGTGAAACACAAGGTTAAATAACTTCCAAAACACTATAAACGATATAGAATATATATGAAAGAATATACTTGTAAGCTTTTACTGTTGACATTATGTTTCTTTTTGTATCACATACAAGATGCCCCCTCTACGTGTCCAGACCAACCCAGGCTTTTCATTTTCCACTCTCTTTGGGCCGAAACTTGTTGTTTTTTGTTTTACATAAAAATATTTACAATCACATAGAAAGTAAACGTTTTTGTTTCAAACTTAAGGCCTTTTTATCTTCGAAATCTTTATATTTTAAGTGAAATATTATCCTACGCAAAAATGGCTAAATTAAATCGCTAGACAACGGAAGACAGTATGTAAAATTTAACCATTATAAATGTTAGTCAATTTTTGTATTTTATCTAAAAAATAATTTGTCTAATTAACTAATATTATGCATATAATCTTTTTATGAAGTGCATAATTAAACAGATTAAGTAAATGATTTTTTGTATGGATTAGTTGTTGAATTAAGATTCACTTAAATTGTATATTAAGAAGGTATTAGTCCCTATTATCAAAAAAAAAAAAAAAAATCCCCAAGAATTTTGTTACAACAGTTCATTAGCTAATATGATTATATTTTAGTTGTAATAGCAATCATGTTATTTTTTGTAAGATGTGATGGGGGATGGATCCCCGACCCCCGCACATCTATGACGGGGACAATAAATGGGTTACCTCGGTAGCCGAAATTAAAAAAAAAAAATTTAGTTTAAGGTTTGCGTGCAACTGTCAAGCACTATCTCCATAATAACTACGTGTACTGAATTGAAACTTCACACAGTGCTTTCCAGTCATAACGCCTACTCAGAGAACTAAGTTAGATAACTCTTACTTTACGTTAATTGAAATTATGGCTCTGTTTGATAAAGAAAATTTGATGGAAGTTTTGCATGCACGTTATGTTGTAACTCAGTTACATAAAGTTTGCCGAGCAATAACCCTTGTTTGACGTAGAACCTGTAGAATATTCGAGCACGTTATCTTATGGACAGCTCTTGTTTTGATTTTTTGTTGTAAATTTGCTGCTATCTCGGTAACCACTAATGAGAATGGATTGAAATTTAAGACACTTAAAGAGAATTCCGATAATTTTTTTCCTTTCATAGAATTTTTTTAAATTCATATATATGATAGGAAAATGTGTGCTGAAAACAATGAACAAATAAAAATAATAGGTCACCAGGCTTGTTTTTGTGAAAAATTGCTTTGAACACACCCACTGTTGCTGAAACTGCCAGCGATTTTTGAACATTTTCATAATTTTCTGCTTTTTTATAAATACCAACCAAAATATACATCCAGGCAGCACAATACCGTTTCTTTCTTATTACAGATTTTATCATGTACTTACTTGATATCATAGTCATATTTGTAATACTCTATCCTTACAATGATGGGTACAAATGAAAAAAAAATATTGTTTCATATTTACTTTTGTGAACTTTTTTCAATGAAAAATACCCATAGTGAAGAATATTTTTCTAAATTTTGAAAAAACTCTTTCATAGAATTTTTTTCTTTTTTTCTTGTGTATAATTAATTGTATTGTGAGCATAAAAATGGCTAAAAATGTATGGGTCACCAGGCTAAATTTTTTGTTAAGACCGCTAGAATACAAACACCTGTTCGGACGGAAATAGCGCGAACCTGCCCAAATTGATTACATGTATGTCTGCTAAAAGTTTAAAAAATGTTTTAAAAATTCTTAATTCTTTCTATAATTGCATACTAAATAATCTGAAAGGTGATATTGTCTTATCAGTACAAAGTCAATTATCTTACATTATATGAACAACACTGTCTTTATACTAAAATGCGATGTGAAAACACAACCACAAAAATAGCAAGATACCTGTCAGGCATGATACTTGTCAATACATCATAAACCAGTATCAACATTTGATTACTGATATAACTTATCAAAAATGTTATTTCGTTCAAGATTCCTCGTATTTAAGATTGTCTGTAACATGTTTCAACAAATGTTGACTTCAGTTCAGTTTTCCATAGAAAGTGTCGGCTGCGCAGAAAGATGCGCATTAAAAACTATAGGAATTCCCTTTAATCATGCGCATTGCTAAGGTTCAACTACTCATTTTTGTGTTTTCATAAGTTGAGCCCCCTTTTCTACTATTTAAAGTTCCATAAGGCCAAAAACAGATAAAGCAATTGCCCATTTAGATGAAATGCATATTTACTGTTCACATTTTAAACAGAGACATCATGGGCCTTTAACTCTTTTAATGACAAGGCTTTTGAGTAGTTTATTGTACGGAAGCATAATTGATTCGTTACAGAATTATTCCCTTTTATTGTTTTGGTCCCACATGGTTCTTGTTGATAACAGAATTTATTTATAGTATAAAGTATATGGGCCATATTTTTACACGGTGTCTTCAGTTGCAATTGGATATAAGACAGCAATTACACATTGAAATATTTCTTTTGATATATGTCATAGTCCCTCGGATATTGATGTTCTAGTTGGACTATAGATATGGCAATTACATGTACTTTCCCTTTTTGTCTTCAGTTATGATAAGGTTATGGAATAATTTAAGTGTTACATTTATTTGAAATGAATTTTGGACTGAAAATTAACTGGCAGACACTTTACCATTCATTCCTATTTAAAAAAAAATCCCAAATGAGAAATGATTGCTAACTTTTGTTGTCTTTTTTGTAGACTTTCAACAGTTTTGCTTCTTTTCAACTTTGGGATGTATTTACAAAATTTTTGAATTCCAAAAGAAAGGTAATTAAAGCAAGAGAGGTCACGTCAAATCTTGACTAAATGTCTGCGCACTGAAAGTGCTACAGTAAATATAAAAAGAAATTTTGATTTATTTAGATATATGTGAGGATATTTTTTCCCAATTAAAACAATTAACAATGCTTTTTTTTCCCTAGCTTTGGCGGCATTTCCAAACTAATGGGAATTTTCTAATACTCGAATCTTCTGCTCAGATACTGCTGGCTCGCAATTATGAAATTATTATTACCAGTGTTTCTTTGTCTAAACATGTAACTAGTATATGTCAAATATTTGGGCCCCTAAGAGTTATGGTCAGCTTCCATTATAGAAAGTTGAACAGTGTTTACACAGAATTACATATCAAATTATTTTACATCTTCGACATAGGATGCTATGACGGACAGTCACCTTTGAAATTAATGAACTTGTTAAAACTGAGGTTTTAAAGAGAAACATATATACATGTATTACAATTGACACAAAATGTCATATTTGCATTTTTTTGCTGGTTTCCTTCTAGACACTGTCTTTTTTCATCCCATCATTTTTCGGCGTTTTATTTGTTGCTCAAATTATGCCTTTCTGATTGCACCAGTAATTTATCATTTTTCCCCAGTATTTCTGGTACATGAATATGAATTCTTGCGTTTAGTGATTTTGAAATCCATCAAAGTAACAAAAGGTTGGTTATGCGTTTTCAGTGGTGACCATGGTAACGATTTGATGCTAACTACTCTTTGCTCATTCTGATACATGCGCGGTTTCCTCAGTATTATACTTGTGATAACCCTACAGTAGAAATGTTCCTTTATGATTGATAAAGCAAAGTTGCGTAGCTCACATAAGAGGTGAGAATTTCCAAATGAAAAACATTTGAAGTTGTGACGAGAGGATGAGTTTGTGTGGTCCAGTACTGTAAAGCCGGTCTTGCTGAAGGGTTTGGCTAGGCTTTCGATGTGGAGTTACTTATACACGACCACTTACATCGCTGTATCTTTTTGTAAGGTACAGTGCGTGCTTGTGAAACTTACGTTAAAGCATTGGTCGAGAGGGCTAAGACGCTTTCCTACGGGGCGAAGGTCCTGGGTTCGAATCCTGGTCACTCCCATTGTTGCGTATGTTTGGGCAATGCACTTTGTTCTTGATATCAGCAGGTGATGCTACAAAATCTGTTGCTTTGTAAATCTATAATGTACATATTCTACTGTTGGAACAAAATTCTAATTATGTCAAATAATATGTAGTAATTTCAAAGGGTAGTTAGCTTCAACATAATTATATGACAATACAAACATACTGACAAAGGACAGTGCAAACGTACTGACAAATGACAATGCAAACATACTGACAAAAGTGACAAGACATTTTCCCAGATGGAACCGTCGTCGTACACTCTGAACAGATCAAAAACTGTCCCCGTTATCTGAAGAAAAACATGTATATGGAATAGACATACTTTTATGACATGCATACACTCATACAGATAGACAGACTGACCTAAAAACAAAAAGACAGCTATATAACCAATTTTGTTGTCTTTCGGAATTCAGGGGAGGCATATAATAGATAACAGTAGCCAGACAGACTAGACAGACAGACAGACAGACAAAGGAATTACTGGTAATAATAAGCAAGCGGGTGAAGGTCAAGGTACGATTTTCTTTGGGTGAAGAGAGGTATCTATCGTAACACCTGTCAAGTTTAAACGGAGGAAAATACATTGTCAAGTTTAAACGGAGGAAAATACATTGTTAATTACATTTTGGGGGAAAACACCAGACTATCCAAAATGAATTGGCTAAAAATATTTAAACGTGAATGAAATACCGTTTTTGGATGACATATACATTTCTGATGATGATGGTGTGAACACATCTTGATCACTTATTTTTGTTCCCTAATAAAATGTCATTTTTTATAACTTACATGCTTTTTGTTTTTTCCCCACAAAAATTATGTTTATAGCGTTTTACATGAAAATGTAGGACCCATCTTTCCTCATTAGCGGATTTGGGAACCGACAGAAAGTGGAATTTCCTGTCGTTATTAAGGAAAAGGGGAATAAAGTGGAATTTGTAAAAGTGACGTTTTTTTTATGATGATTTTTACAAAAACATTTTGTCTTGTGTTTTGAAGTATAAATATGTTTCAGGAAACGTCAAACGAGGGCACTGCTTAAATATAATTATTTGAAACCTTATCAACAATGAACTCTTTGTCAAAAGATATCCAAATGATGATAATAATGCAGATTTGATAAACTTTCGGGCACAACTTTACACCCTTTTTCTTGTGTTTTTATTGCTTCCCATTTGAGAAAAAAACGGTCATTTTCATTTGGCGAATAACTTTATTTACAGAATTAAATCAGTGACAGTTAGGAAGAAAAAAAAACAACCTTAAGTGGTGCATATTTTGTTCACAAGTAAAGTAAAATACATGGCTTGTTATTTTGAATAGAATTGTATCCTATCTATTTGATGATGATGACAATGCTGCTGGTGAAGACTGATTATGATAAATGAAAGATTTGTTTCTTTTAAATATCTTGTATATATTTTGTTATTTCCTGATGTGAAATGGAAGGGGGTTGGGTGGTTGTGGCGTGGTGTGGTGTGGGGGTTAGGGGAGGGGGTGGGGGTAGAGACATGCTGTTTATACACATATGTGTCCGTTTATCTGTTTTTGACCCTTCACCCTCACATACAAACCCAACTGAAATCATTTTTATGCCCCCCTTTGAAAAAGGAGGGGTATATTGTTTTGCAGATGTCGGTCGGTAGGTCGGTCGGTCGGTAGGTCGGTCGGTCGGTCGGTCGGAATGTAGACCTATCCGTTTCCGGATGATAACTCAAGAACGCTTGGGCCTAGGATCATGAAAGTTGATAGGGAGGTTGGTCATCACCTGCAGATGACCCCTATTGATTTTGAGGTCTGTATGTCAAAGGTCAAGGTCACATTGAACCTGAATAGTAAAACGGTTTCCGGATGATAACTCAAGAACACTTGGGCCTAGGGTCATGAAAGTTGATAGGGAGGTTGTTAATGACCAGCAGATGACCCCTATTGATTTTGAGGTCAGTATGTTAAAGGTCAAGGTCACAGTGACCCTGAACAGTAAAACAGTTTCTGGATGATAACTCAAGAACACTTGGGCCTAGGATCATGAAAATTGATAGGGAGGTTGGTAATGACCAGCAGATGACCCCTATTGATTTTGAGGTCAGTATGTCAAAGGTCAAGGTCACAGTGACCCTGAACAGTAAAACAGTTTCTGGATGATAACTCAAGAACGCTTAGGCCTAGGGTCACAAAAGTTGATAGGGAGGTTGGTCATGACCAGCAGGTGACCCCTATTGATTTTGAGGTCAGTATGTCAAAGGTCAAGGTCACAGTGACCCTGAACAGTAAAACAGTTTCTGGATGATAACTCAAGACACTTAGGCCTAGGGTCACGAAAGTTGATAGGGAGGTTGGTCATGACCAGCAGGTGACCCCTATTGATTTTGAGGTCAGTATGCCAAAGGTCAAGGTCACAGTGACCAGGAACAGTAAAATGGTTTCCAGGAAATAACTCAAGAACGCTTGGGCTTAGTGTCAGGAAAATTGATAGTTAGGTTGGCCATGACCAGCAGATGACCCCTATTGATTTTGAGGTCAATAGGTCAAAGGTCAAGGTCACATTGGCCAGGAACAGTTAAATGGTTTCTGATCTTCTTGTCCAAAACCATAGGGCATAGGGCTTTGATATTTGGTATGTAGCAAAATCTAGTGGTCCTCTACCAAGATTGTTCAGATTATTTCCCTGGGGTCAAATATGGCCCCACCCCTAGGGTCACATGGTTTATATAGACTTATATAGGAAAAAAAATTGAAAAACCTCTTGTCCAAAACCACAGGGCTTTGATATTTTGTATATGACATCATCTAGTGATCCTCTACTAAGATTATTCAAATTATTCCCCTAGGGTCAAATATGGCTCCGCCCTGGGGGTCACATGGTTTACATATACTTATATAGGGAAAAACTTTGAAAATCTTCTTGTCCAAACCGCAAAGTCTATGGCTTTGGTATTTTGTAATGTAGCATCATTTAGTGGTTCTCTACCAAGTTTGTTCAAGTTATCCCTCTCGGGTCAAATATGGCCCTGCCTCAGAGGTCAAATGGTTCATATAGACTTATATAGGGAAAAACTTAGAATCTTCATGTCCATAACTTACATCATTCAAATTTGGACCACATGTATAGTTTTGAGTGGCAAGATGAACCTTGACATGAGTTGACCTTGATCTTGACCTAGTGACCTACTTTCACATTTCTGTACCTACAGCCTTCAAATTTGGACCACATGCATAGGTTGTGTACTGAAAAAAACTTTGACCTTGTTATTGACCTAGTGACCTACTTTCACATTTTTGAAGGTACAGGTTTCAAATTTGGACCACATGCATAGTTTTTTGTTCCAAAATAAAATTTGACCTTGATTTTGACCTAGTGACCTAGTTTCACATTTCTCAAGCTACAGCCTTCAAATTTGAACCACAGGCGTACTTTTGTGTACTGAAATGAACTTTGATCTTGAGATTGACCTAGTGACCTACTTTCACATTTCGGAAGGTACAGGCTTCAAATTTTGACCACTTGCATAGTTTTGTGTTCCGAAATAAAATTTGACCTTGATTTTGACCTAGTGACCTACTTTCACATTTCTCAAGCTACAGCCTTCAAATTTGAACCACATGCATAGTTTTGTGTACCGAAATGAACTTTGATCTTAAGATTGACCTAGTGACCTACTTTCACATTTTTGAAGGTACAGGCTTCAAATTTGGACTGCATGCATATTTTTGTGTTCTGAATTGAAATTTTACATTGATTTTTTATCTATTACCTAATTTCACATTTCTCAAGCTACAGTCTCCAAATTTGAAGCACATGCATAGTTCTGTTTACCGAAATAAACTTTACCTTTAAATTGATCTAGTGACCTGCTTTCACATTTCTCAAGCCACCGCTTTCAAATTTGGACCACATACACATTGTTTTGTACCTAAATGAAATTTGACTTTGATTTTGACCTTGAGCTAGTCTTGAAATTTGGAACATTCAAAAATGGCTCAGTGGATGGCGCCGAGATCAATCTGTAATCTCTTGTTAGGTTAATAGGTTAAAGGTCAAGGTCAGATTAAACCAGAATGGTAGTACTTTCGTTTACAGTAAACATATAATTTCTGTTCCTTGTGCAATTACTAAATGCATCAAGGGGGGCATTTCGTGTTCGACGAGCTCTTGTTGCTTTTAGTTTCTTATGTTACTTGATTCCCGTAAAACAATTTTTTTACGTTTCTTTCCTTGTGTTTCTTGATGTAGGGGCGTCCGTAACCGATGACTTCAAATCACTTGCCCCTCATCGATGTGGGTTCGAGCCTCACTCGGGGCGTTGAACTCTTCATGTGAGGAAGCTATCCAGCTGAATTACGGAAGGTCGGTGGTTCTACTCAGGTGCCCGCCTGTTATGCAATAATGCACGGAGGGGTACCTGGGGTCTTCCTCCACCATCAAAGCTGGAAAGTCACCATATGACCTATAATTGTGTCGGTGCGACGTTAAACCAAACAAAAACAAAAATAAAGTTTTTTGATGTTGCTTCTTCGTGTTATTGAGCATCATACAGGGTCAAAGTTCTACGACTAGTGTTGCCCCTTTTGTAGTTGTTTATGCCCAATGTTTTCACTATTTTATTGTTTTAGTGACAAGGCTTTGAAAAGTCAAGCGTTGTTGTCCTCCAATATTTCTTGCTTTAGTTTGCTGTGTTCCTTAATATTGTATTCTTTCGCGTCTAAACATAACCCCCCCCCCCCCCAGATAAACACCTATCCCTCTTAAAACAAATAAAGAAATACTATAATTACTTGTGTTTCTTGATATCCTGTGTTTATATCCTGTCATATAACCCCACTCACATTCCCCCTTGTCCCAACCCCCAACATCAACACACGAACACAAAACACTTTTTATGTTTATTTTATTGTGTCTCCCAGTATTGCCGTTTTCTCAATCAATTCAACCAACCAAACATTCAGCACCCAGATATATCCCCTTTTCAGAATGTGTTTTTAATTTTTTCATCTGTTGCGGCGAGATTCGTTAAATAATTTTAAATAATTAAAAAGCTACCCGTCCCGAATTTATAAATGGTCGCAAGCTTCTTTCTTTGCTGACAACACTTTTTTCCTTGTGGACATGCGTTAAAAAGCAATTTTGATAACAAATCAAGTCCTATGTTCTCGCCTACATGGTGATTCTATTTTGGTCCAAGATGGTAAATGACTAGCAGAATTTTCGATACAAACAATGAAATGACCTTGAACTAGTCTCAAAATATCTTCCTTTCTCAAAGAGATCTTACGCTAAAAATTTCCGTCCACCAACCTTCTTTATACATTTGTATCTGTTTTTGTTGCCAAAATAAGCACAAATGTACTTCTGTATAAAACTACTGGAACGGCACTGATTAAGCCGTAAGGGGCTTCTGTGACCTCTTACCCTGGCCTCTGTGGGTTCAAAACCTCGCTAGAGGTGTAGTATTCTTTCATGCGAGGAACTCAACCAGCTGGCTTACGGAAGATCAGTACTTCCATCCAGGTACCCACCCGTGCCTGTAGGGTCGCCCGAGTATTTATCCGTATGTATCGTTGTGACATTAAACAGAAGGATGTATCACCACAAAATCAAATCTTCTGTTTCCTCATGAAGACATACTTGAAAAATAGTCATTTTGTATATACCAACCAATCTCCAACACAAATTTACGAAACACCAGACCAGCCTAGCAGTACAAACAAGCGTGTATATGCCTCGATATGTCTACAAACCAAATATTAATTTCCTTGCTGCTTTATATACACGTGTAGGACCCCAAAATGTAAAAATGGTTACAAATGTGAAAACAGTTATAAATGTGAAATGATTGAATAGCAAATGTACAAACTTTTCACTAACGTGAAACCTAGTAATTGTAAACGTAAAAAAGACGCTGGTCACCAATGTCATAAAAACGTCACAAATGTAAAATCATTGTTTTGGTCACAAATATAAAAATCAAAACATCAATACAAATGTAAAACCGATTGTGAAATTCTAAATTTGATGTACACCAATGGACGAAAACTTGCTTCAAACAGGCCTACACGTGTAACACGAGTTCGTCACTATGAGAAATAATATGAAGCCGATTCGTACAAACGCGAAGCAGGAGTAGCGACCGGATAATGTGGTAGATATCGCGAAGCTGAATAACAACCTTTTTCGGCAACTTCGGCAAATGTTGGCATCATATTATGACATAACATGCAAGGGGAAAGCAGATATTGAAGAAATTGAAGAATTTCAGTTTTGGGCAAACATAAAATGATATGAAAAACTACCTTATTAGTCCCCTACTGGTTGAAAACCAGTTTCGGGGACTATAGGAATGCGCTTTTCCGTCATTCTGTCATTCCGTCCGTCCGCAATTTCGTGTCCGGCCCATAACTCTTTTATCCATGAAGGGATTTTAATATTACTTGGCGCAAGTGTTCCCCATGATGAGATGACGTGTCATGCGCAAAACCCGGACCCCTAGCTTAAAGGTCAAGGTCACAATTGGAGGTCAACAGGGCTTTTTTCCTGTCCGGTCCATAACTCTCCCATCCATGAAGGGATTTTAATATCACTTGGCACAATTGTACCTCATAATAAGATGATGTGTCGTGCACAACTTTGAGACCCCTAGCTCAAAGGTCAAGGTCACACTTAGCAGTCAAATGTTAACATGGCATGAACAGGGTCTGTTTCGTGTCCGGTCCATAACTCTTTCATCCATGAAGAGATTTTAATATTACTTGGCACAAATGTTCCCCATGATGAAACGACGTGTCATGCGCAAAACCTGCACCCCTAGCTCAAAGGTCAAGGTCACAATTTGAGGTCAAAGGTCAACAAGGCTTTTTTCCTGTCCGGTCCATAATTCTCCCATCTATGAAGGGATTTTAATATCAATTGGCACAATTGTACCTCATTATAAGACGATGTGTCGTGCACAACTTTCAGACCCCTAGCTCAAAGGTCAAGGTGACACTTAGCAGTCAGATGTTAACATGGCATTGAACAGGGTCTACCATTGGGGGTCAAATGTCAATAGGGCTTTTTTCCTGTCTGGTCCATAACTCTGCCATCCATGAAGGGATTTTGATATTATTTAGCACAAATGTGCCTAATGATGAGGCAACATGTCATGCGCAAAATTCCGGACCCCTAGCTCAAAGGTCAAGGTCACAATTGGAGGCCAAAGGTCAATAGGGTTTTTTTCCAGACCGGTCCAGAACTTTGTCATCCATCAAGGGATTACAATATTACTTGGCATAAATGTTCCCCATGATGAGACGACGTGTCATGCGCAACACCTAGAACCCTAGCTTAAAGGTCAAGGTCACACTTTGAGGTCAAAGGTCAATTTTTTTCCTGTCCGGTGTATAACTTTGTCATGCAAAACAGGATCTGAATATCAGTTGGCACAAACATTTCCCTGGATGAGACAAGATGTTGTGCGCAAAGCCCCGGCTCTAGGTCTAAGGTCAAGGTCATACTTAGAGGTTAAAGGTCAAATTCAAAAATGACTGTGTCCGGAGCATTTCTTCTTCATGCATGGAGGGATTTTGATGTAACTTGGCAGAACTGTTCACCACTATGAGGCACACTTATTTTAGAATTATGTCCCTTTGTTGTTACTATAAATAGATTATATTGTAACTTTTTTATTACTGGCCATAGGGAAAAATTGAGACCACTTTTCTGTGGTACAACATGCACGGTACATCCAAATTTTAGGTGTATTTTGATCTATCTCTACTGGTAAAGAGTTTCTTGTGGACTTATATTTTATAGATTTTTATTTTTTTATTTTTTTTTTAGGGTTAATTTCACTTTGTTGTTACTATAAATATCTTTTTTGATAACTTTTTGTATAATCGGCCAAAAAAAAATTCCAAATGACAAACAACTGTACGTTTTTATATATGCAAATTTTAATCCAAGTGCTTTGTTATATTTTATTGTATATATAGTACAATATTGTTCATACATCATTGACAGATATCAGTTCATTAAGTTATACTGCAGAAGAGAAAATTAGGTACCTTCCAGTAGGGGACTTTGTATTGCATGGCAATACTTCATTCACTTGTTATTATTATTATATTATTATTTTATATCATTATTATTATATATGTTCGTTGTTTATTGCATACTTATGTCTTGTTCTTTCATACCTAAAGACTGTACGGTTTAGTATTTTAAACGTTGTTTGTATTGTTCTTTTGCTACAAGCCGTCTGTATAAATTTCACATGATTGTTCTTTTTATAATATGAAACAAACTTGTTTATAGGGCTGTCATCGATAGAAACGATATCGATGTATCAACGATATGTTTTTGTCGATCGATGATCGATTCCCATTTTCAAAAATCGATATTTTAAGGAGGAAAAAAACTACCCAAATAAACACGCAGACCCTAAAAAACAACTAAAGTTCACAAAGTTGTAAACTTGGATAAATGCAAAAAAGGAGTGAAGGCAAATTAAAAATGAAAGATGTTATTAATTTTTATGTATTTCTTTTATTTAATAAATACAAATACAACACAATCAAACAGAAATATGGAAATTCGGCAATAAAACTTAAAATAGCATTTACAGGAAGGTATATAGTACGCATATGAACAAATATGTCGTTAATCTAACTTAATAATCGATATATCGATGTATCGTCGATATTTGTCTTCTGATATATCGGTATCGTCGATACGCCTAAGACCCAATCAATGACAGCCCTACTTGTTTACAAACTTTCTCCCTCACATGAACTTCATGAACACATTCTGATAATGCAGCATAAAACAGTTAACAAATTCTAACACTTTTAAGATTTTCTTTTATATAAACAAAGAAGGATTTTACCGTGTATTGTCTTATCGATTAAAACGCGAAATTACCTACTTTTGGCTATTCCGCCTAGAAAAGGATTCCAGATTAGTATCGAACGTGTTAGAATGGAAATAGATTTTAGTTTTGCGTGCTTTGTTGGCAAATAAAACACGGTTTTGAGTTCAGATGTAAGCACGGCAAATAAAACACGGTTTTGAGTTCAGATGTGCTCATCTGAAATCAAAACCGTGTTTTATTTGCCAACAAAGCACGCAAAACTTAAAATGTTTTTCCCAGATAACGGTTGGACAGTTTAAGGCCGTGGCTGAGAATTTTTTTTCTCAACTTAATCCGTTTATCCTTTTTATCTATTTTTATTCAGTGAATCTTTATCTTGGTTTTAAAAAACGGTAAAATAAATATTTCACAATGTGGAGAAACAGATTATGACGTAAGCTTAACTAGATACACCAAGTACTGTACATACTGTTACATTAATTTCATGAAATCGTTACATTGTAAGAACATCCAAGTCTTGGCCTCTTAAGCAAGGACGCAGCCAAGGGTTGGGATGCGATGGGTGAGATCACACTCCCCTTTTTTTTCGGCAAAGTTTGCATTTTTCATTACATCAAAAAACATTTGAATGTCCATTCTTTGTTGTTTTTTTCGGCTGCTACGCGCGCCAACTTGCATACATTACTATTATTTACGCTGTAACTTTTGTATAAAGTTTGTTGGTAACCGTCTATGTCTTAAAAGATCAATGGATTGAGCCCCGATAGCTTTTAACATGTTTTACTTAACGTTTCAATGTTGAATCCAGTGATTTTACAGAGGATTGGATGTATCTATCAAAAGAGAGGAGTGTTATTACAGCCATCATATATTTAAGTTGATCAACAAACCGAAGATGGAATGTAGAAATGCCGAACACAAAAGCAGGTAAGTTAGCTAATGTGAAAAATCATTGTAAGATAATTTTCAATTTTTGTAATCAAGCAGGCAACAGACGTTCGCTCATATTTCGTCTTCTGCAAAAGTAAGTATTGGATTTTCCCATTTTTAGCTCGACTATTCGAAGAATAGTCTAGCTATTCTACTCACCCTGGCGTCGGCGTCGGCGTCGGCGTCGGCGTCGGCGTCACACCTTGGTTAAGTTTTTGCATGCAAGTACATACAGCTATCATTTAAAGGCATATAGCTTTGAAACTTATTTATTCTTTTTCTAGGTCAATTACCAACCTCACTGGGTCAAGTTCCATAACTCTAACATGTATTTTGAGCAAATTATGCCCCCTTTTGGACTTAGAAAATTCTGGTTAAAGTTTTACATGCAAGTTACTATCTCCAAAACTAATGCAGATATTGAATTGACACTTCACATGTGTCTTCGGGGTTATAAAACTAGTTGATAGCACCAAGTCCCATAACTCTGACCTTCATTTTGGCAAAATTATGCCCCCTTTTGTACTTAGAAAATTTTGGTTAAAGTTTTGCGTGCAAGTACATACAGCTATTACTAAAAGGCATATAGATTTGAAACTTATTTTTTCTTTTTCTAGATCAATTACCTACCTCACTGGGTCAAGTCCCATAACTCTGACATGTATTTTGGCCAAATTATGCCCCCTTTTGGACTTAGAAAATTCTGGTTAAAGTTTTGCATGCAAGTACATACAGCTATTACTGAAAGGCATATTGATTTGAAACTTATTTTTTCTTTTTCTAGATCAATTACCTAGCTCACTGGGTCAAGTCCCATAACTCTGACATGTATTTTGAGCAAATTATGCCCCCTTTTGGACTTAGAAAATCCTGGTTAAAGTTTTGCGTGCAAGTACATGCAGCTATTACTAAAAGGCATATTGATTTGAAACTTATTTTTTCTTTTTCTAGATCAATTACCTACCTCACTGGGTCAAGTCCCATAACTCTGACATGTATTTTGAGCAAATTATGCCCCCTTTTGGACTTAGAAAATCCTGGTTAAAGTTTTACATGCAAGTTACTATCTCCAAAACTAATGCAGATATTAAATTGAAACTTCACATGTGTCTTCGGGTTATAAAACTAGTTGATAGAATCAAGTCCCATAACTCTGACATGTATTTTGGGCAAATTATGCCCCTTTTTGGACTTAGAAAATCCTGGTTAAAGTTTTGCGTGCAAGTACATACAGCTATTACCAAAAGGCATATAGCTTTGAAACTTATTTATTCTTTTTCTAGGTCAGTTACCAACCTCACTGGGTCAAGTTCCATAACTCTTAACATGTATTTTGAGCAAATTATGCCCCCTTTTGGACTTAGAAAATTCTGGTTAAAGTTTTACATGCAAGTTACTATCTCCAAAACTAATGCAGATATGGAATTGAAACTTAACATGTTTCTTCGGGGTTATTAAACTAGTTGATAGCATCAAGTCCCATAACTCTGATATGCATTTTGGTCAAATTATGTCCCGTTTCGAACTTAAAACTCTTTTGATATTTAACATTTTGGGTAATAATTTCCTGCTTCTGTGACAATATTTCGAATAGTCGAGCTTGGCTGTCTTACGGACAGCTCTTGTTAGCTCCACTATTCGGAGAATAGGTGGGTTATTCTTCTTTGTTAAAGTTTTTCGGCAGCCTTTGTTTTTCTATCATATCTTTATTACTATTGCTAATTTCTTACTGTAACTTCACATAAAAGTTGTCCGGCATACAAATAAAGTATGTGCAGGGGCTGGGCCCATTATACCCAAAGTCGAGGTCACCAAGGTGTTATATCGATATTTTTGTGCTCCCCATGAGTGGTGGGGGCATATAGATTTGGTCTTGTCCGTGCATGCGTGCGTGCGTCCGTCCGTCCGAAGTTCGTGACGCGCCTAGCTCAAAAAGATATAAATTGATGAAACCTTGCATGAGTCTTTATCATGATATGAACTTGCGCACCTCCTATTTTTCGTCTGGCTCCACCCCCTATTTTTAGAGGTATGGCCCCTGAAATAGTCAAAAATGCACATTTTCACCTTGTGACACGCCTAGCTAAAAAAGTATTTGATATAGATTCATGAAACCTTGCATGAGTCTTAATCATGATATGAACTTGCGCACCTCCTATTTTTTTATCCCCCCACCAAAGGTGAAGGGGATATTAGAAATGCTCTCCGTCCGTGCGTCCGTCTGTCCGTCCGTCCGTCCGTCCGTGCGTCCGCAACGATCTTTGTCCGGAGCATAACTCCAAAAGTACTTGAGGGATTTTCTTCAAACTTCATACACTGATAGAACACATTGGGAGGAAGTGCAGTGTGCAAGAACAATAACTCTACCTTGCCTATTTTTTGAGTTATTCCCCTTTATCTTATTTTCTTAAAAAAATTTGTCCGGAGCATAACTCCAAAAGTACTGGAGGGATTTTCTTCAAACTTCATACACTGATAGAACACATTGGGAGGAAGTGCACTGTGCAAGAACAATAACTCTACCTTGCCTATTTTTTGAGTTATTCCCCTTTATCATATTTTCTTAAAACATTTTGTCCGGAGCATAACCCCAAAAGTACTGGAGGGATTTTCTTCAAACTTCATACACTGATAGAACACATTGGGAGGAAGTGCAGTGTGCAAGAACAATAACTCTACCTTGCCTATTTTTTGAGTTATTCCCCTTTATCATATTTTTTTTTTTTTTTTTTTTTTTTTTTTTTTTTAAAGATTAACTTCCCTTAGTTGTTACTATAAATAACTTATATTGTAACATTTTTATAATTGACCCTAGGGAAAAAACAAGACCACTTTTCTGTGGTACAGCATAGATGTTACTCTCCAGTTTTAGGTGTATTTTATTAATTTTGTTATATATAAGGTATCTCTACCTAGTAAGGAGTTTTTTTGTGGACTTTAAAAAACAAAAGACTTACAATGATTACTAAACAACCACAAAATTAACATTCCATTTGCAAATACAGCTGCTGGAGTAAAGAAATTTGCTTTGACGGGCATATATTGTGACATTCTGGCACTCTTGTTCCCTGTTAGCTTTCCATTCCTTCTTTTTACAGTAGCCATATAGAAAAACATCATAGCTATACTCTTCATGAAAACTAATAAAATTTAGCAGTAAACCACCTCACTACTGACTTATTCTTTCTTCCACATCTTAAAACCCCTGATGCGGACCACATCCTTCAATTATGATATGCCCGGTGGGGGGATTAGCCATGTCTGACATGGCTCTTGTTTCATTTTGGTCTGCCCCCTATTTTTAGAGTTATGGCCCCTGAAATAGGCAAAAATGCCCATCTTCACATTTTGACGCACCCAGCTCAAAAAGTATTTCATATAAATTGATTAAACCTTGTATGAGTCTTTGTCATGATATGAACCTGCGCACCTCCTATTTTTTGTCTGGCTCTGCCCCCCTATTTTCAGAGTTATGGCCCCTAAAATAGTCAAAAATGCACATTTTCACCTTTTGACGCACCTAGCTCAAAAAGTATTTACCGTAATATAAATGGTTGAAAACTTGCTTTTGTCTTTATCATGATATAAACTTGCACACCTTATTTTTTGGCTGGCTCCACCCCCTATGTTTAAAGTTATGGCCCCTGAAATAGTAAAAAAATGCACATTTTCACCTAATTATGTGCTTAGCTCAAAAAGTATATAATTATGTCTCCCACCACACAGTGGTGTGGGAGACATATTGATTTACTCCAGTCTGTCTGTCTGTGTGTCTGTGTGTGTGTCTGTCACAAAGCTTGTCCGCACTCTAAGTCGAACATTTCTTATCCGATTTTCACCAAACTTGAACAAAATGTGTTTTGACCATAAGACCTCGGCCAAGTTCGATAACTAGCCAAATCGGTCCAGGCGTCTTGGAGTTATGGCCCTTGAATTACCAAAAATCGGTCTTTTTACTCTTGTCCGCACTCTAATTCGAATATTTCTCATCCAATCTTCACCAAACTTGAACAAAATGTGTTTGACCATGAGACCTCGGCCAAGTTCGATAACTAGCCAAATCGGTCCAGGCATTTTGGAGTTACGGCCCTTGAATTATCGAAAAATTGGCCTTTTTACTCATGTCCGCACTCTTAATCAAACATTTCTCATCCGATCTTCACCAAACTTGAACAAAATGTGTTTGACCATGAGACCTCTGCCAAGTTCGATAACTAGCCAAATCGGTCAAGGCATTTTGGAGTTACACCCTTGAATTACCGAAAAATTGGCCTTTTTACTCTTGTCCGCACTCTAAGTCAAACATTTCTCATCCGATCTTCACCAAACTTGAACAAAATGTGTTTGACCATGAGACCTCTGCCAAGTTCGATAACTAGCCAAATTGGTCCAGGCATTTTAGAGTTACGGCCCTTGAATTATCGAAAAATTGGTCTTTTTACTCATGTCCGCACTCTTAATCAAACATTTCTCATCCGATCTTCACCAAACTTGAACAAAATGTGTTTGACCATGAGACCTCGGCCAAGTTTGATAACTAGCCAAATCGGTCAAGGCATTTTGGAGTTACGGCCCTTGAATTATCGAAAAATCGGCCTTTTTACTCTTGTCCGCACTCTAAGTTGAACATTTCTCATCCGATCTTCACCAAACTTGAACAAAATGTGTTTGACCATGAGACCTCGGCCAAGTTCGATAACTAGCCAAATCGGTCCAGGCATTTTAGAGTTACGGCCCTTGAATTATTGAAAAATCGGCCTTTTTACTCTTGTCCGCACTCTTAATCAAACATTTTTCATCCAATCTTCACCAAACTTGAACAAAATGTGTTTGACCATGAGACCTCTGCCAAGTTCGATAACTAGCCAGATCGGTCCAGGCATTTTTGATTTATGGCCCTTGAATTACTGATTGGATCCACTCATCCAGACCATCTAATTGGATCCACTCGTCTAAAGCATCTAGAGAAACTAACATTTTTCATAGGGGCAGTTGTGGGAGACATGCGCTTTTCTCAAAAGCATCTCTAGTGTTGATTCATGAAACCTTGCTTGAGTCTTTATCATGTTGTGATCTTTCACACTTGGCATTCTTCTTGAGAATCTTTGCGCTTATTACAGAGTTATGGCCCTTGAAATAGCCAAAATAGTGGATTTTTTGTTTGTGATGCTCATAGCTCAAAAATATATGGTCTAGAATAATGAATCCTTTTCATAAAATGTTGGTTTAGGCTAAACCCCATTAACACTGCAAACATTTGAATTATTGCCCCTTATTTGTGACAAATGTACCAATGGGGGGCACACCCTGTGTCCTACAGACACATTCTAGTTAAGGTTAAAGTTTTTCGGCAACCTTTGTTTTTCTGTCATATCTTTGTTACTATTGCTTATATCTTACTGTAAGTTCACATAAACATTGTCCAGCATACAAACAAAGTATGTGCAGGGGCTGGATCCATTATACCCAAGGTCAAGGTCACAAAGTTGTTATACTTGGAATTATTTTCATGTTAATTTTTTTTTTCGAAAGCTTTGTTTATAGACATATCTTTAGTATTTTAAAAGATACTGACTTGAAATTAAAAATATTTGAAATTCTTTATAATCATCATCTGCATGTGTGGTTACAATCCCCTTAACTCTAATTGTATTTTGTCATACTTGAAACTTTTGACAGACTTCGTTTTCTGGACATAACTTTGGTACTATATAAGATAAAGACTTGAAACTCAAAATATATCTTTACCATCATCATCTGCATTTGTGGCAACAATCCCAATAACTCTAATTTGTGTTCTTGACAGAATTACCCCTTGATGTATCTTCCTTTGAAAGTAGAGGTCTCTTATTGAGACATATATTCATTTTACTGTCAAGTTGCCGAATAGTGGAGCGTGCTGTCTTACGGACAGCCCTTGTTGAGAAGTATTGTTTGGCAATGCTCAAAAGCTGTTAAATACCAGCCCCTGACACAGTCATTCTCTACATTATTTATTTAAAATATAAATTTGAGTCTCAAATGGTTTGTTCACGGTCTGCAAGCACGGTGGAAGGGACTAGTTTTGAGTGTGATATTATAATTTAAAAAACAATGGCAATTGCTGGAATTGCATTATTGGATTGTTTATATGACCTCATGTAGTCCTTAATCATAAGTATAGAGGCTTTATATTTATTATTATTGAATTTAATCGTGTATTCCTATACCAGTAACTAGCGTCTGGAATCCGATGTTACTCATTGTAGACCTAGAGCGGTCTTCTGCGCATGTCCGAAAGTGATCATGTTAGGCAAAAATATGCGATTAGGATTACCATGGTTACAAAAAATATACATTAAATATACTTTGCATTCAAATTGCTTGAATCAGGTATATACCAGAGTCTAATTTATCACAGGCGCTCCGCAGTCTCTAGAATCCAGTGTATCTGCTTGATTTATCTTTTAAACAAATAACATCACAATTTGATAGAAGCATGCATATAATTGACAGAATAAAATTTGAAATGAAGATCAGCGTTATTTTTCAAATTTGAACTCTTAAAAATTGGATAACAAGATCCTCTACATCACGACTTTCATTTCCAGGATTTTCTCAAGCCTAGAACTGATCCGGTATCGGTGCCCATCTCTTCGGCTGAAGCAGAAGAGAATGATCAGAAAAATGTAACTGGCCAACCTTCTTCGAACTGTAGAAACTTTCAGGTATCGTCTTCTGAAGAATGTTCCCTACGATGGGAACTGCTTTTTTTCATGTTGTTGGTGCCACAAATGGTGAGGATGGCAAGCACTTGAGAGAGAGATTCGTTCAGCATATTGTAAGAGAGGTTAGTGCTTTTGTCTATTCCATACGCAATCAATACAGGAATCGTTTTTCCCTGGTGTTCATGGATGTGTAAACCCTGCCGAAATTATGCCCTCGTTGAAACAAAACTCAAAGAATTTCGTACTCGTCAGTGCATACACATGCATGAACACAAAAAAACATTATAATTCAAAATATAATTATTTTCTCCACGGCTTTTCAACTTTTTAGCTCGACTATTCGAAGAATAGTCTAGCTATTCTACTCACCCTGGCGTCGGCGTCGGCGTCGGCGTCACACCTTGGTTAAGTTTTTGCATGCAAGTACATACAGCTATCATGTAAAGGCATAATATTATAGCTTTGAAACTTATTTATTCTTTTTCTAGGTCAATTACCAACCTCACTGGGTCAAGTTCCATAACTCTAACATGTATTTTGAGCAAATTATGCCCCCTTTTGGACTTAGAAAATTCTGGTTAAAGTTTTACATGCAAGTTACTATCTCCAAAACTAATGCAGATATTAAATTGAAACTTCACATGTGTCTTCGGGGTTATAAAACTAGTTGATAGCACCAAGTCCCATAACTCTGACCTTTATTTTGGCCAAATTATGCCCCCTTTTGGACTTAGAAAATTCTGGTTAAAGTTTTGCGTGCAAGTACATACAGCTATTACTAAAAGGTATATAGATTTGAAACTTATTTTTTCTTTTTCTAGATCAATTACCTACCTCACTGGGTCAAGTCCCATAACTCTGACATGTATTTTGGCCAAATTATGTCCCCTTTTGGACTTAGAAAATTCTGGTTAAAGTTTTGCGTGCAAGTACATACAGCTGTTACTAAAAGGCATATAGATTTGAAACTTATTTTTTCTTTTTCTAGATCAATTACCTACCTCACTGGGTCAAGTCCCATAACTCTGACATGTATTTTGGGCAAATTATGCCCCCTTTTGGACTTAGAAAATCCTGGTTAAAGTTTTACATGCAAGTTACTATCTCCAAAACTACTACAGGTATTAAATTGAAACTTCACATGTGTCTTCGGGGTTATAAAACTAGTTGATAGAATCAAGTCCCATAACTCTGACATGTATTTTGGGCAAATTATGCCCCCTTTTGGACTTAGAAATCCTGGTTAAAGTTTTGCGTGCAAGTACATACAGCTATTACCAAAAGGCATATAGCTTTGAAACTTATTTATTCTTTTTCTAGGTCAATAACCAACCTCTCTGTTTCAAGTTCGATAACTCTTAACATGTATTTTGAGCAAATTATGCCCCCTTTTGGACTTAGAAAATTCTGGTTAAAGTTTTACATGCAAGTTACTATCCCAAAACTAATGCAGATATTGAATTGAAACTTAACATGTTTCTTTGGGGTTATAAAACTAGTTGATAGCATCAAGTCCCATAACTCTGATATGCATTTTGGTCAAATTATGTCCCCTTTCGAACTTAAAACTCTTTTGATATTTAACATTTTGGGTAATAATTTCCTGCTTCTGTGACAATATTTCGAATAGTCGAGCTTGGCTGTCTTACGGACAGCTCTTGTTATAATTTTATTATCGAATCATGGCTACAAAAAATTCAAAATAATTTTTATTTTTTCTAATAAATTGAAACCGTTATTACCGTTAGGAAGTAAAATAGTGTGCACACTCAGAAATCAGACACTTATTGCTGATTTTCTAATATTACCGCTGTTATACAATACTGAATATAAAACAAAATATCTAGGGTTCGTCTTGGCTAAATAAATGGAATTGACCATGTGTTATTGTTGGCTCATTACAGGTATAAAACATTGCTTTCGTGGGGAAGTTATACGTCAACATTCAAAGAAACAGACAAGTCAAAAGATTTCCTTTGGCCAGAAGTTATACAGACCAGAAATTGTTATGGATGTATGTGTGACCACTCAGACCACTCAGCCTAAAAGTAACTTATGGGTGAATAGCGTGCTTGTTTTTATTAGCTCACCTGTCACGAAGTGACAAGGTGAGCTATTGTTACCGCTTGATGTCCGTCGTGTGTCGTCAGTCGTCCGTAGTGCATCGTGCGTCGTCCGTCAACAATTTCTAAAAAAACCTTCTTCTTGAAAACCACAGGGCAGAATTGCACCAAACTTCACAGGAGTGATCCTTGGGTGGCCCCCTTTAAAAATTATTCAAAGAATTGAATTCCATGCAGAACTCTGGTTGCCATGACAACCAAAAGGAAAAACTTTAAAAATCTTTTTGTCCAAAACCACAGGGCATAGGGCTTTGATATCTGGTGTATAGCATCATCTAGTGTTCCTCTACCAAAATTGTTCAAATTATCCCCCTAGGGTCAAATATGGCCCCGCCCCGGGGGTAACATGGTTTATATAGACTTATATAGGGAAAACTTTGAAAATCTTCTTGTACAAAACCACATGACCTAGGGCTTTGATATTTGGTATGTAGCATCATCTAGTGGTCCTCTACCAAGATTGTTCAAATTGTCCCCCTAGGGTCAAATATGGCCCCGCCCCGGGGGTCCCAAGTTTTACATAGACTTATATAGGAAAAAAAGTTTAAAAATCTTCTTGTCTGAAACCACAACACTTAGATCTTAGATATTTGGTTTGTAGCATTGTCTTATGGTCCTCAACCAAAATTGTTCAAATTGTATCCCTTGGGTGAAAAGAGGCCCTGCCCTGGGGGTCCCAAGTTTTATATAGACTTGTATAGGAAAAAGCTTTAAAAATCTTCTTGTCTGAAACCATACAATCTAGGCTTTTGATATTTGGTATAATGCATTGTCTAGTAGTCCTCTACCAAAATTGTTCAAATTATGCCCCTGGGATTAAAAGAGGTCCTGCCCTGGGGTCACTTAGTTATTATGTGAGTTATATAGGAAAAATACTTCAAAAATCATCTGATCCTATTTCCAAGACTGTTTAATTATAATTACCTGATGACCCCAAGTAATATGATGTCACTTGACTGTGACCTTGACCTACTGACCTACTTTCTTGTTTTTAAGATACAGCCTTGAAATTTTGATGACATACACAGTTTTGCACACAAATCATAAAACTGAATTTCATTGACCATGAATGTGACCTACTGACTTAATATTTTATCATCAGTTTGACATTTGAAACATGTAGCTCATATTACTCAGGTGAGCGATCCAGGGTCATGATGACCCTCTTGTTTGTTATACCATTATGCATTACTCCATTCTACATGTTTTACATGTAGATCTATAAAATATGTATTTATTGTACCCCCCGACAACAAAGTTGTAAAGGGGGGTATACTGGTTTCAGGTTGTCTGTCTGTCTGTCTGTCTGTCCGTCTGTCCGTAGACGCAATCTTGTGCGCACCATCTCTCCTTATCCCCTTGACAGAATTTAATGAAACTTCACATAAGTGATCAGTACCAACAGTAGTTGTGCATGGGGCATGTTAGGTTCTTTTAGAAAAAAAATTTGCAGAATTATGGGACTTTGTTTTTTTGTTACTATACTATATACATAGACACAATCTTGTGCGCACCATCTCTCCTCATCCCCTTGACACAATTTAATGAAACTTAACACAAGTGATCAGTACCAACAGTAGTTGTGCATGGGGCATGTTAGGTTCTTTTAGAAAAAAAATTTGCAGAGTTATGGGACTTTGTTTTTTTGTTTCTATACTATATACATAGACACAATCTTGTGCGCACCATCTCTCCTCATCCCCTTGACACAATTTAATGAAACTTCACACAAGTGATCAGTAACAACAGTAGTTGTGCATGGGGCATGTTAGGTTCTTTCAGAAAAATTTTTTGCAGAGTTATGGGACTTTGTTTTTTTGTTACTATACTATATACATAGACACAATCTTGTGCGCACCATCTCTCCTCATCCCCTTGACACAATTTAATGAAACTTCACACAAGTGATCAGAAACAACAGTAGTTGTGCATGGGGCATGTTAGGTTCTTTCAGCAACAAAAATTGCAGAGTTATGGGACTTTGTTTCTTATTAACATACTATGTACATACAGTCTGCAATCTTGTGCGTGCCTAATCTACCAAACCCTTACACACAATTTAATGAAACTTCACACAAGTGATCAGTACCAACCCTAGTTGTGCATGGTGCATGTTACATTCTTTTAGATAAATATTCTGCATAGTTATGGGACTTTGTATGTATACAGTATAGTAACAAAAAACAGTCTATATACATACAGTCCACATAATTATGCAATCTTGTGTGCATCAAATTGCAATGTACTGTGTCAGTGCATGCGGGGGGTACATTCATCACCTTTAGTGATAGCTCTAGTTAATTCTGTTGTTTTTAGCAAAAATATATATATTTCCCTTTCATGTGTAATATAACTTTTAGCTCAACTGGTCACATTCCTTGACTATTGAAATACTTAACTAGAGCTATCAAATGTGATTCTTGCCTTCATCTAGACTTTGTTGATATATAGAGCAAAAACAACACATGGCCATAATCGAAGAAATTAAAGAGCAATTAAGAAATCCCTTACGCACAATTAACTAAGTAACAATATTGATCATTGCTGAAAGTTTAAATAAATTATATGAAATAACGAATGAGGAATTCAAGTCACAAGCACTTCTCTATATATCATATAGAGGAAAAACAACGAAGGCCCATAATCCAGGAAATAAAAGAGCATTTACAAAAAAAAAAAAACTTCCTTTTTGCACAATTAGGCATCAATGTTGGTCTGCCAGCTATATTGCAAAAACAGCGTTCCATTAATGCGAGCTACACTACTTGTTGCTTTCCAATATACCTGCGGCCTGGAGGTAATAAATTAACTGTGCTTTATGTAATATTTATTTACGACTGACCGGAAGTCATACAGTGTGATTTTTATAAGATACCAGACCTCAGAGGTGGGTATATTAAAATCGCACTGTCCGTCCGTGTGTGTGTGGGCGTGCGTGCGTGCGTCCGTGTAAATTCTTGTCTGGGCTGTAAATCTGCCATTCATAAAGGGATTATGAAATAACTTGGCATAGATGTTCACCATAATGAAACGACGTGTCATACACAAGACCCAGACCCCTGGCTTCAAGGTCAAGGTCACAATTAGAGGTCATAGGTTAACAGTGTCTGTTGCGTGTCCGGTCCAAAACTTTGCCATCCATGAAGGGATTTTGAAATAACTTGGCAAATGTAGTTACCATAATGAGACAATTTGTCTTGCGCAAGACCCAGACCCCTAGCTTCAAGATTAATGCCACACTTGGAAGTCAAAGGTTAACAGGGTCTGTTTCGTGTCCGGTTTATAACTCTGCTATTCGTCAAGGGATTTTGAAATTACTTCGGCAGAAATGTTCCCAATAATAAGACGACAAGTCATGCGCAAGATTCAGACCCTTGGCGCTAAGGTCAAGGTCACACTTAGAAGTCAAGGGTTAACATGGTCTGTTTTGTGTCCGATCCATAACTCTGCCATCGATGAAGTGATTTTAAAGTTACTTGGCATAAATTTTCTCTATAATGAGATGACATGTCATGCGCAAGACCCAGAACCCTAGCTAGCTCCAAAGTCAAGGCCACACTTAGAAGTCAAAGGTTAACATGGTCTGTTTCTTGTCTGGTTCATAACTCTGCCATTTATCAAGGGTTTGAAAATAATTTGACAAAAAAATGTTAACCATATTGAGAAGGTGTGTTGCGCTTATGACCCTGGTCTCTCGGATCAAGGTCAAGGTCACAATGTGTTTCATACCTAAACTATTCTGGCATTTTTTTTTTTTGCGCAGACAACTGTAGCATTCGTGGGCACGCTTCTAGGGCATTTGTCACTAATAGCGACAATCCTTGATTGTGTTAGAAAAGTGGGGAAAAAACAGTGAACTTTTCTTTTAATGCTGCTTCAAAATAGATAGAAAACGAATAACAACAAATATGTCTATTCTAAGAATTTGTAATGTTCAGCCATCTGCATGAATTTGAAGAATATTGAGCAGTAACGCTGCTGTAGACCAGTTATTGACCGACTGTTTATACATGCCAGTCATGTAAAATAGTATTATGCAAATCTATAAAGAGACCATTAAAAATTCGACGAAATATCCATACAGACGCCGTCTGTATAAACTTGCAAAAGCAATCTGTTATCTCACGTATTTGGTCCAGAGATCTGACAATCCTGACAGTATATCCAGCAGTGATTTCTTGCAGGTGCTGCAGACCAATTATTCCGACGTCATGGATTCTAGGGTGTGCAAAGCAACTGCTGAACTCATTTTACAATCCGTACACATCATCACGCACTCCAAAGATGCGAAAAAAACTGCCGCGGTTTGAGGTTGTAGAGTCCGAGTTCGACGAATCAGGTTCAGCCGATAACAATAGGTCACATCCAGGACAGTCATTTTGTTCCACTTGTAAAAAGTAAGTTGATTAGGAAATCATGTAATATTCAAATCACAAAATTATACAGTAAAACAATGAAAGACACCAATAGTTGTGAACTAACCCTTATTATTATAATATGACTCCTGGTATGAATTGCCGGTCCATAGTTCGTCTACATTCAGCATGTTTTTACTGGGCTAATAAGTAAAAAAAAATGAAAACTAATCTCTGAAGTCATGTAATAAGATACAAACAATGTACTTAATACTGAATGACTTGCTGGTCAATAGTCAGAATTATTACATACTCGTTTCTATTCCCCGAACCGGAAACGTCAATATTTTTCGGGTGCGTGACTTAATTTAGTGTGTGTCGTTGCATTAATTCTTTTATTAAGTTCTTTTTAGCTCACCTGTCACATAGTGACAAGGTGAGCTTTTGTGATCACTCTTCGTCAGTCGTCCGTCGTCAGTCCGTGCGTGCGTGCGTGCGTCCGTCCGTCAACAATTTCTTGTCTGCACGATAGTGGTTTCATTTATGATTTTATTTTAACCAAACTTGCACACTACTTGTATCACCATAAGATCTCGGTTTCTGTCTTGAACTGGCCAGATTCTGTTATGGGTTCCAGAGTTATGGCCCCTGAAAGGGCCAGAATTAGCTATTTTGACCTTGTCTTCACAATAGCAGCTTCATTTATGATTTTATTTTAACCAAACTTGCACACAACTTGTATCTCTATAAGATCTTGGTTCCTTTCATGAACTGGCGAGTTCGCAATATGGGTTCCAGAGTTATGGCCCCTAAAAGGGCCAAAATTAGCTATTTTGACCTTGTCTGCACAATAGCAGCTTTATTTATGATTTGATTTTTACCAAACTGGCACACAACTTGTATCACCATAAGATCTTGGTTCTTTTCTTGAACTGGCCAGATTCCATTATGGGTTCCAGAGTTATTGCCCCTGAAAGGGCCAGAATTAGCTATTTTGACCTTGTCTGCACAATAGCAGCTTTATTTATGATTTGATTTTTACCAAACTGGCACACAACTTGTATCACTATAAGATCTCGGTTCCTTTCTTGAACTGGCCAGATCCCAATATGGGTTTCAGAGTTATGGCCCCTGAAAGGGCCAAAATCAGCTATTTTGACCTTGTCTGCACAATAGCAACTTTATTTATGATTTGATTTTTACTAAACTGGCAAACAACTTGTATCACCATAAGATCACAGTTTCTGTCTTGAACTGGCCAGATTCTGTTATGGGTTCCAGAGTTATGGCCCCTGAAAGGGCCAGAATTAGCTATTTTGACCTTGTCTTCACAATAGCAGCTTCATTTATGATTTTATTTTAACCAAACTTGCACACAACTTGTATCACTATAAGATCTTGGTTCCTTTCTTGAACTGGCGAGATCGCAATATGGGTTCCAGAGTTATGGCCCCTAAAAGGGCCAAAATTAGCTATTTTGACCTTGTCTGCACAATAGCAGCTTTATGATTTGATTTTTACCAAACTGGCACACAACTTGTATCACCATAAGATCTTGGTTCCTTTCTTGAACTGGCCAGATTCCATTATGGGTTCCAGAGTTATTGCCCCTGAAAGGGCCAGAATTAGCTATTTTGACTTTGTCTTCACAATAGCAGCTTTATTTATGATTTGAATTTAATCAAACTTGCACAAAACTTGTGTCGCCATAAGATCTCAGTTCCTTTGTTGAACCGGCCAGATCCCTTAATGGGTTTCAGAGTTATGGCCCCTGAAAGGGCCAGAATTAGCTATTTTGACCTTGTCTGCACAATAGCAGCTTCATTTATGATTTGATTTTAACCAAACTTGCACACAACTTGTATCACCACAAGATCTTGGTTCCTTTCTTGAACTGGCCAGATTCCATCATGGGTTTCAGAGTTATGGTCCCCTAAAGGTCCAAAATTGGCTATTTTGGCTTTTGCAGCCATATAGAGACCTCATTGATGATTTTATTTGATACAAACTTCCAAAATATCTTCAACAACAATAAATCTTGGATTTCATGACAAATCAGATCCAATCGTAGGTTCCAGAGTTATTTTATATCTGATTACCTCCCCTGACTGTAATCAAAATGGATTTATATCAGTAAGTACTTATAGGACTTATTTGAAATTTCATTATTGTCATTAGTTGGACTGAGCCAATCAGGGTAGATAACTATGGACTGATTTTATGTCAAATTACCTCCCTTTATTTCAAATTAAAATGGGTATATCTCCGTAACAAATGAAGATACTGATCTGAAATTTCATTTATGTCAACAGATTTATTTGGCAGATCCTTCTTTTTTTCACTTACAAAATTTCTCTTTTTTATTACGTCCCACTAAAGTCGCGCAGCATTTCCGCTAAAGAACCCGATACAAAGCTAATATTAAAACCTATAATTATTGGTAATTCCCATTCCTTTGAACTTTCGGCAATTAGTATAGGTTATAGATCATTTATTGACTTTCTAATTGCTGAAACGGAGCGTAGCATAGTGAAGGTAAAACTTTATGCATTAGAAGGTCAAAATGTGTATCTATAACCGACTTATAGTTAAAACGCCCATTTTCATCAATCAGCGACATCTCTGTCTCAAGTAAACTAAACCACACAGGGAACCCTTCTTTGAAATTACCTTAAATCAGTAGTAAGATATATATTCTTTTAATTTGATAAGTTGTACGTAGTGACTTTTTACAATATCTTATTAAAAATCGGTTTCTGTTTTATTTTGTAAAGGTAACTTTGAGAAAAAAAGTTTAAAATTTGAACTTGATTTCCCTGGGAGGTGTGGCCAACACTGCTTGTACACAAAATCATTTATATATAGTAAGCGCACACTGGTTTATTTTTAGACCTGTATGCAGTCCCAGTTTTGGCAATTGCTCCGCCTCCTTGAATGTGGGAAATCTATGGTAGGCGGAACAATGAATACTCATTAATTTTGAACAACATCATGATTAAGTGGATCAGTTTCTTCAGTTATGAAATAATAAGAAAATAAATTGTTTACTTTTTTGAAAATCCCTCGCTTGTCATTGGATAAAAACGATGTTTGAACTATAATTTTGACTATTGGCCTGTAGACCATTTAGTAAGAGTATACTGTTACATGACTTCTTATATAGTCGGTCAATAGTTTGTACTATATGACCAGTCAATATGCAAGACACGTCTGCTGGAATAAAGTCAAACTTTGATGAACTGAAGTCTGTGTAAATTTATTTTTTTTAAGTTAAGTACTAAACACTTAATTGGACGGCAACTCGACCATTAGTCTAAGCTATTTGTCTTAAGTACGTCAAATCCCGAGCAATAGTTTTGTCTATTGACGGGTAAGTTGAAATTTTAAAGACTCCATATATGTCCTAAACGCATGCATAAATGTAGGTAAAATACACTGAATAGTACTAATAATGACAAGACCTTCCAGTCACTAGTAATAAAATCATTAGAACCGCTGCTAGAATTAATTGAACAATCGGTTTAGAGTAAAGGAAAATAAGTGCAGTCACATGCTTTTGTTTTTTCTTCAATTTTCCATGAACGTCTGCAAAGCGAAGTTTTCCATTGTAAGCGAAAACAGTTATCAGTACTCCACAAACGAAAAGAAAAAAAAGAAACTAAACAAAATAAAACTCGACTTGTGTAAAACACACTAGGTCGAGAGGCATGTTGCCTTTTCTCATTTTTACGACAGCTACGTCTTTCTAGTAGAGTCGCTAGAGTAGGCCATACATAGCATATAAACAAGAGCCGTCATATCTTGCAGCTGTCTGATGGATGGGATGGACATTCTCGATCTGAAGCTGCAGATTTCCTTCACCCGATAACCTAGCTTCGACTTTATTGTGATCTTCATGGTTCTGTATCAAGGTCTTTCTGCTTTTTCGGGGATCAGTGTACAACTACAGAAAAGGCAACCGATGTGTATGATGCTTTTAAAAAGGTATTTCATACTTTGTATTATTTCTATATTCTCCATATACATGCACATTATACTCCATTGTGTACGTACATGTATGTCATCAGGCCCTTCCCCAGAAATTTTTTAAGGCGCTGGGGTAAAGTTTGCGTGGCGGGATAAGGGGTGGGTGCGGGAGGGGTGTCCCCTCGCTTGTTCGATTTTTTTTTAAAAAATCGAACCCAAATGGTGCTTTTTTAAGTATACCATATGCAAAAAAACACAACAACATGTATTTCATTACTTCTACATTTTCACATAATCATATAACCATCAATATATCATATACACTACACAGATGTCCACTTCTTTTACAAGTATTTTTGAACAACACATATGTCCTTCTTTTGTACTAACACTAACAACACATAGGCATTCTTTTTTTATATAAGTGTCTGTCTTTGGCACTGTGCCATTCCTTTACTGCACCACTGAAATTAAAGTCATTCATTTTTTGTCCCTGCATGGACACCATGAGTAAGGCATTAACTTGATTAAGCACTTTCATGCTCAGTGGTGAATGGTGGGTGGTCTTTACACATTCAACTGCTGAAACCACTCTCACAATCTGAAAGTACAAAAAAAAAGTATTTGTTATTTTCCCAGAGCAAGGATAACCAAGGATGGATTTATATTGTAAAAGTTCCTAAGATTTGACATTTATCTTGTGTTCTTCTGCACAATGAATTGCAACAGTATTTCTGTTAAATATTTGTGGGTGTTAACAACACCACTGTAGCTTTTTTACACACAGAAGCAGGTTCTGTATTTCAAGTTTAACTATGTATTTTACTGCAAGCAGCAAGTTTCAGAAAGAACATGTATATACACACCAGCTGTGGAGGTTGGTAGAAGCAGCGACTTTGCATAGGTTTGGGTGAGACTTGGACAGATTACCAATAATCCACTCCATTGTGCTCAAAGTGTTCATCTGTGGTAAGGGTGGCTTTCGCCTGTGCCCATTCAATAACCGCCCAGTCTTCTTCAAGGGAGAAGTGTGATGAAAGAGCCTGAAATGAAACATAAGTTACAATGACATGTTTCAATGACTTGACAAAATGAATCATAACTTTTTTGTTGTTGATAAGTTTCTTGTTTTTTTCTTCTAAAATTCTTTGGACCATACATGATGCTGTAAATATATTCAGTAAATAGAGATTCTAAATAAATCAATGTTTATTTAGCATAGAAATAGACTATTGACTTCCTTGAAATACAGCAGAAGAGAATTCATTCATCCAGGGCTTTTACCGATTAGCCCGGTTCTTTATGCGAGAAAGTAGGCAGTTTATTTGGAACTGGTCTTGTCCAGGAACGATGGTTAGGTAACCTGCCCTAAATTTTGTTATTCCACTGAAACTTGTATCATTTGGTCTTTTTATGTTTACTTTGAGAGATACAAAAGCAAAGTGAAACAAAAATATCATAGTAGATAAAGTTTAATATTTAGAAATTAATAGCACCTTAAACAACAGTAATTAAACATCCTCGAAAAAGTTTGCTTCAGTTTATCGGGAACAAATTATGATTTCAAACTTCAAACAGTCAAAGAATCACTGGTCATTTTAATACAGTTGCCTTTCTCTGCTAATTATTACTCGATAACAATCAACTTACCCATGCATGCCGCCACCAACTGTTATCCCATTTCTTTGCATAGACTAATTATAATCCTTAACTAATTATATTCCAATCACTCCTGTACCCAAACTTGTAAAAACACAGACTTTCGTCAACACGTGTCGTATTTAAACCCTTATCAGTACACGGTAAACAGCTAGCTACTCTGTGTATTCATATAAACTGCCCCGATCGATTTACCTGAGGTATCTCACGGGGATGAAATCGCTTACTGATTTAAGATGCTGCGCTAATAATTGAGGCACCGCGCGGGATATTTAAGCGCTGCGGGAAGGTATATTTTGTGTTTTAAGCGCCGCGGTAGCGGGGCGCCTTATGCGGCTGGGGAAGGGCCTGGTCATAAAATACAATAATTATAGTGTAAAGTATCTTTTGTTTAATCATTGTTTTTCATAGTTAACCCACCAGTTTTACTGGATTCTGTACCAGTACAAACATCACTCCTCAACTTGAACAGATGAATCAGAGTTGGAGGACGAATGATTTCAGACACAATACCTTTAATCAATCCTTATGGAGAACATACGTCTCGCTCTTTGTCCGAACTCAAACCTTGCAAAATGTAGATCTGCGCCTAACCTTGCAAAATGTAGATCTGCGCCTGCTTTATTGAGCAAAATGGGCTGTCTGGCAGCTGCTTATACGTAAGGTACGATGGCAGTAATTCCCCGGATATGCCTCAGTTGTCCGCTGGAATGTAGTCAACATCAACATATAGTGCCATTTTCCCGCCTAGTAATAAAGGCCACTATCATGCAAGATACAAGCTTTATAGATGCTTGATTGTAACGATGATTTTAAGACTACGTGCTTCCAAGCTGCTGGGTAAGATGAAAGTAAAACTAGGTATTTCCTGATGTTTACATACCCTATAGTCAGTCACAAGACCATGGTTACGTTACAGTATGGTCAACCATACAGTATTTGTTATTTTTATCTCGACTATACGAAGTATGGAGAGCTGTCCTACTCGACCAGGCGTCGGCGTCGGCGTCCTTCCGCGTCCGCACTTTAAAGTTTGAAGTTTTGATGCACTTTCTCTTTAACTTTGTAGTTACTCGATGGATTTGTTTCAAACTTATAATAGTTATTCCTCATCATCACCCACATCAAATGGCACAAGGGCCATGACTCTTGCACCAATATGTCATGAATTATCCCCCTTTTGACTTAGAATTTCAGGTTAAAGTTTGGTGCACAGTCACTCTATTTCATTTATTACTAATAGAAATGGATTTGATTCAAATTTAAAATAGTTGTTCCACATCATCACCCACATCATATGACACAAGGTCCATAACTCTGGAACGAACCAATTTTCCATGAATTATGCCCCTTTTTACTTAGAATTTCAGGTTAAAGTTTGGTGCACTTTCATTTTATCTCTGTTTTTACTAAATGGATTTGATTTAAACTTAAAACAGTTGCACCACCTTACCATCCACACCACAAGGTCCATAACTCTGGCACCAATTTTTCATGAATAATGCCCCCTTTTACTTAGAATTTAAGGTTAATTTTGATGCATTTTCACCATATCTCTTTTATTACAGAGAGGATTTGATTCAAAGTTAAAATATTTGTTCGGTCTCATCATTCAAACCAAAGTACACAAGGACCATAACTCTAGCACCAGTATTTCATGAATTATCTCCTTTTTACTTAGAATTTCAGGTTAAAATTTTGGTGCACTTTCACTCTATCTTGGGTATTACTCAGTGGATTTGATTCAAACTTTAAACTTTAAGTGTTGTTACACATCATCACCCACATGATATGACACAAGGTGCATCACTCTTCCACCAATATTTCATGAAGTATGCCCCCTTTTTGCTTAGAATTGTACTTATTTAATGTTTTAATAACTTTATCTTCATCTGTCTTATTAAATAATTCGTTTGACACAAACCATTTTCACTACCCAGCATCGAAATAGTCAAGCGTGCTGTCTCATGTGACAACTCTTATTTGATTGCCTATAGACAGCCTTCAGGATAAGAGAAATCTCGCTAGAAATGCTGATAAAACTTATTATGAATGGTTATTTTATGTAGAGAAATATTTTGTTTTTTTCTGAAGTTCTGACCAAAATAGCTACAAATGAAGATGCGTATTTATCTTTGTTTTACTTTCGTGGACAGACAGGTTGACAACATGAAAGAGATGTACAATGCCTTGTGAAAGAAAATCATCCAGAGCTTCCATGACTGGTTTTGACAGGCCACATCGCATGACAGAAAGGGTAAATATAATTTCAGTAGTATTTCAAAGAATAACGACAGCGGTCCAGAATATTGCATCAAGAAATCAGTATGCGTAGCCAAAATGAAATAGTACTAAAGTACTGAAGTAGTGATTAGATGTGTATATGCGCAATAATATAAATCTGAGCTTGACAACAAACACGATGGGGATGCCTACTCCGGATATTGCCATTTTGTGATAAGGTATTGTCCGAATACGTGAATGATTTTTGTCAACAAGGTAAATAAAAATTCAATTTACTACTCTATTTTACTACTTTAGAAAAAAGGTACTTTATATTTAGTAACCAACTACTATGAATATGCTTTCATAAGCGTAAAATGAGGCAATCTTAATTGGAAACGCTAAAATTTATGGTAATATGATATCATTTGATAAATGCGTGCTGTGTACATGTTCTTGATATCGTCGCCTATTGCCTTGTGGTGAAAACTTCGAATCATACGACTTATTTAGTTACGTACAAAGAAAATATGTGTAAAATTTCAGCTTTGCAAATGTTCAAAGAATGGAGAAATCGGCCATAAATGGGCGCCGACGATGTACTGTGTATATTGACCTGTATCACATTTTATTGTACTGAGTGACGTTGACATTATCCCCGAAGTTTATAGAATAAATCTTACAAAATGTACATTATCATTTTTTTTTAAAGTATAAAACAGTAATGTATTGTGGCCCTGCAGATACGTAATGTTTTTACATTGATATTTATACCGTTTACTTCGTTGAAATATATGTAATAAGCTTTAAATCGTAATTCTCGGGAAAATAGTGCCATAGTATGCAATAAGTTTTAGCTGGACTATACGAAGTATGGAGAGCTGTCCTACTCGACCCGGCGTCGGTGCCGGTGTCCTTCCACGTCCGCACCAGTTGGTTAAAGTTTTGGTGCACTTTCTCTTTATCTCTGTAATTACTTGATGGATTTGTTTCAAACTTAAATTAGTTATTCCTCATCATCATGCACATCATATGGCACATGCTACCAGTACCAAAATGTAATTTAGAGACACCCACAGCTGTAGTCATATGGCGGTGTTACACGGAACCACCAATAATACACAGAGCGCAATTCGTGGAAAGACCAGGTTTTAAAAGAGTACACACTGTTATAAATCTTTGAAAGAATGTGACAAAATAGATGAATACATAGCTTTTAATAAGTTGGTTTGCCGAGGAAAGTTTCCTTTAGTATAAATTTTTCCATCGACAACTTGGTAATATGAGGTATAGTGAAGAATACAAGTTCGTTTTGGAAAACCGTCTTAAAACTCTTCTAAAGATTAAACAATTATACAATTACTTGCATTACCACATTTCTGACGCTAAATTAAGAGGAAAGAGAAAAGCCAGACAGACGAAGAGTTATTGACATTAAAAGAAGCAACTAGTTACTGCATAAATGTGATAAGAGAAAATTACTGCCACAGAAAAGACTGGACATTGATACTGAATGGTTAAAGTAGGTTCTGTTGTGGCAGATTTATTTTACAAAACATTATTTGAATAGAAATATTTTAAAAGCCATGTTTTACTTTGGTAAAGAACAAATAATCATGTTCGTTAAAATATTTATTAAACAAACTTGAAACGTAAACACAAATTCATAAAGAAAAACAAAGATCATAAACATGTTACATTCAACAGTATGAATACATGCATAAATTCGGAATGATCTTAGACAATTGTTATTACGAGGGGCGTACAATATGTAATGTTACTGCGTATGTAGTTATGTAACCGCTTATCATTTTTAGCTCGACTATTCGAAGAATAGTCTAGCTATTCTACTCACCCTGGCGTCGGCGTCGGCGTCTGCGTCGGCGTCGGCGTCACACCTTGGTTAAGTTTTTGCATGCAAGTACATACAGCCATCAATTAAAGGCATATAGCTTTGAAACTTATTTTTTCTTTTTCTAGGTCAATTACCAACCCCTCTGGGTCAAGTCCCATAACTCTGACATGTATTTTGAGCAAATTATGCCCCCTTTTGGACTTAGAAAATTTTGGTTAAAGTTTTACATGCAAGTTACTATCTCCAAAACTAATGCAGATATTGATTTGAAACTTCACATGTGTCTTCGGGGTTAGAAAACTAGTTGATAGCAGCAAGTCCCATAACTCTGACCTTCATTTTGGCCAAATTATGCCCCCTTTTGGACTTAGAAAATTCTGGTTAAAGTTTTGCGTGCAAGTACATACAGCTATTTCTAAAAGGCATATAGATTTGAAACTTACTTTTTCTTTTTCTAGATCAATTACCAACCTCACTGGGTCAAGACCCATAACTCTGACATGTTTTTTGAGCAAATTATGCCCCCTTTTAGACTTAGAAAATTTTGGTTAAAGTTTTACATGCAAGTTATTATCTCCAAAACTAATGCAAATATTGATTTGAAACTTCACATGTGTCTTCGGGGTTATAAAAGTAGTTGATAGCAGCAAGTCCCATAACTCTGACATTCATTTTGGCCAAATTATGCCCCCTTTTGGACATAACAAATTCTGGTTAAAGTTTTGCGTGCAAGTACATACAGCTATTTCTAAAAGGCATATAGATTTGAAACTTATTTTTACTTTTTCTAGATCAATTACTAACCTCACTGGATCAAGTCCCATAACTCTGGCATGTATTTTGGGCAAATTATGCCCCCTTTTGGACTTTGAAAATTCTGGTTAAAGTTTTACATGCAAGTTTCTATCTCCAAAACTAATGCAGATATTGAATTGAAACTTCACATGTGCCTTCGGGGTTATAAAACTAGTTGATAGCAGCAAGTCCCATAACTGATATGCATTTTGGTCAAATTATTCCCCCTTTTGAACTTAAAACTCTTTTGATATTTAACCTTTTTGGGTAATATTTTCCTGCTTCTGGGACAATATTTCGAATAGTCGAGCTTGGCTGTCTTACGGACAGCTCTTGTTAGATGCGGTTTTCGGCACATTATAAAGCAATTTATTGGGAACAAAATGCTATATAAATTGTAAAAATCTGCATGTTCATAGTAAAAATATAATCATTTCAGTGAGGTGTGCTCAGGTATACTGGACCATAATTCTAATTTAGGTTTGTCCTGGGCATCCAGAGTATCAGAAAATTAGAATAACTTGTGAAATCACAAAATTCTATCATTTTTCTACGAGGTACAGCAATTTGTGATGAGTTTGCGTTTGTTTTAAACTATTTATTGCATTTTTAATTTTACAACACAACTAAAAAATCTAAACTCGAGGTTGATTCCATTTGGAATTGGTGTTGAGAGTGATTAATCAAAGTTGTAAGAACTAGTTTCGCAATCGAGAATTAAGATACTAGTATTAACTTAAAATACAAGAACTTTTTAAACGATGATTATCGCGCCTGACAAAATTGCAGAGGCTTATTGTACTCACCTTATCATTTTTCGAGCAAAAATATACAAACTCAATTTAAAACTGTTATAAACTTTTTTATTTTAGTTTTCATATGTTTTTTGTGAAGATCATGATTTGTTTTATCTGTTTAAACTGAAAAATGAACTATAGTTCTAGTTATTGAATAGCAGAATCAAGGAATTGCATATTACAATCTCAATATTTTGAACATAAAATTGTCTAGTATACCCAAGTACACCTCACTCAAATGATTACATTTTTACTATGAATCAACTGATTTTTTAACTTTATATATCATTGTGTTGGCAATAAATTGCTGTATAATGTGCGGAAAACCGCATCTTAAAATAATAAGCGTTTATGGAACTACATGCGGAGTAACATTACATATTGAACGTCCCTCGTATGTTCAAAGCTGATAACATTCTTACCTTGACAAGAAATATACTAGTTTGACCAACAGGGAAGTTGGTCACATAAAAGTAATAACAAACTGTTTGCATAGAAATGACATAACTTGTAACTGAATTGTGCAAATTATATTCTAAGTATAACCAATAGGTACTGTTTGCTCAATGCATAAGGCATCTGTTGTTTCGTATGAAACAAGTAGTGAGCTGATTGCCATTCAGAAACTGTAAAAGTAAAATAAATATAATGCAACAAAAATAACTTTGATTTTATTTATATACATGTCAGTTTTCTGATACGTTACACAAGAAATTTAGAAATTTTCAAGTGAAACTAGATGGTCTAAGAAGTTCGAACGATCTGTAATGTTATTGAGGAGAACTCACGTTAAATGTTCAAAGCCCCTTCGACTTTAACCTTGGGGCTGTTGGCACCGAAATCAGTAGGGTTCATTGTCCAAGGCTTATGTCTTAGTGAAGTTTAAAGGCAACAGGATTACATATTTGCATGTTTGTTCTTCTTATGGGAGGAAACCATTTCAACACTTGAGGATGTAGGAAAGAATTTTTTCTAACGTTAAGAATTTTTTCATACTCTGTCAGCTTGAAGAACATCAGTTTCCAAGACAAACAAGAGAAGAAAAAACAGGTCACCGAACTCGTTTTACTTTTACAGGGCAATATTATCCCGTTACATGACTGAAATACTGTCGAAAAATGGTGTTAAACCCAAAACAAAACAAAAATCAGGGCATTATCTTCACCCACGGTTAAAGCATATCTGAAATTTTGTAAAATCGAAAAGTGGTGGCACTTATAAAACATATAATATCCCATTTAATGTTATAGAGATTTCAGGTCTTACAGGTTAATAGGAATACAAGGTGATGTCAGTATTATATAAGCATAAATGTCACTTAGAAATCACTTTCATTTTTACAAGTTGATATAATTACCCCACCCACTTTATTTTCAATGGAAAAAACGTATTTAGGTCTACAAAGAAAAATTCTGACGGTAGGATTTTCACACTTTTGCACAATTTTGCAGTTCTAATGACACACAAAAATGCTTCAAAATGGAAAGAAAAAATATTTTGGTCACCGTGCATCTAAGAGATTTAAGAAAAAAAAACTTAAAAACTGGTGAATTTTAATGCTTTGTGTTCTTTTTGTTTGAATTTATATTTTCTAGATAATATAAAGAGCTATTTTGAAAACTTTTAATTCAATTATAGCTTATTATTATATGTTTCAGTCAGGAAAACATCGAAACCAAACCTGTTCTACTGTAATAGATATTTGAAATTACCTACCCCTACCCCATTGTAAATCTTACGTAAATTTCAGGCAAATGCCAGCCAAAAATAAGGGTGAACTTTTTTTTCCGCAAAAAGTATGATCTATTTGGTTAAGGGGGAATGGTACTTTGTCAAAATTTAAGATTTGCTGATTGTCTTATATACCAAAATAAACTTGAAGATATTTCCAATTGATATCATTATCTTTTAGAGCAATAAACATGCGTATGACGTTACCATGACGTCGCAAACATGACCCGTTTTCGCGCTTTTTACGTCCGTTAATGGTAGCACTAAAATAGTATAAAACTCGATACTACAAGCGTATTGTTGGCGTCAATGCATTAGATTATGTATCAAACGACAGAATAAAGCAATTTCTTAGTGATTATTAACATGAACTGGTATTTTCTATCTGAATTTTCGAAGGAGGTTCGAAAACAGACATTTGGTTGTTTAAGAAAATTCAGGAAGAAAATCGATTCTGATCCATTTTGCAAAAAATTGGCCCGTGGAATTTTTGCTAAATTTTTTGTATGTGAAAATTCATTATGTTGTTAATATCTATGCCAAAATAGAAAAAAGTTCACCGAAGCGTTTTTGTAGTACAACCGTTTGAACTTGACTACTGCAGCGTTGTTAAAAGACATGTAATCGTTATGTAACGTTACATGTGTTTATTTTAAATGGCTTGTCATAATTCTACCTGGAAACCTATAAACAAGCAGTTATGAGACATGAATTAAATGTTTCAATCTAATCGTAAAAATATTACACATTTCATAACATGCAGTATTCCAAAATATTTTCATTGAAAAGTGCGTATCTTTTGAATTACTAGAAGTTCTTAATGTTCATTTCAATAGCCACTTTATGCACCTTTTTCAAACTCAGCTGCTCTCTAAAATAAGTCGCGATAAATACGGACAGTTCAGAAGGCTGAAAAAGTTAAGTTTTTGAAGAAAGGGAGTGTCGGGAGTGATAATAAAACGGAGAAAAGCAAAATAGAAGAATCGTCAATTATGCATATTTTGGTAATGTATTTGACAATGGTTGCAAAATATGCGGAAAAAGACTTTACTGAAGCCCATCCGCTTAGCTCAATAGGTAAGAGCGTTGGTCTACGGATCTCGGAATCGCTAGTTCGGTCCTCGGACGGGGCGTATGTTCTCCGTGACTATTTGATGAACGACACTGTGTCTGATATCATTAGTCCTCCACCTCTGATTCATGTGGGGAAGTTGGCGGTTACTTGCGGAGAACAGGTCTGTACTGGTACAGAATCCAGGAAAACTGGTTAGGTTAACAGCCCGCCGTTATATGACTGAAAAACTGTTGAAAAAATGGCGTTAAACTCAAAACAAAGACTTTACTGGAAAAAACCTATTTTCCGAAACTAAGTATGGTCTATATAGTGTACTACATTTTAAATATCTAAAATGCTATGGCATTTTACGGAACCCCAATTTAATAAACGTTGCAGCTGCATTAGGTAAGCATGGGATAATTAAAATACAAACATTTCCGCACAGTTCTATCCGAATGTGAATTTCTTTTAAATTGTATTAATGATACAATTAAAGGCAGATTTATAGAATTTAAGTAAGTACTACAGTAGCAAGACTGTCAAAAAAAGTTGATTAATTTTCTGAATCAAGTTTTTACGCTCGTTTCTACAGTATGGCTGGTAGTTTCCTTAAACATTGTTCCTAGGAACGACCAGTACTAAACCCCTAACCTCCGACACAAACTACCAAGTGTTCTCACATAAAGAGCCATATTCGGTAGCGGGGCTCGAACCTACAGTCCGCCATCAGTGAGATATCTCAGTGAATCAGACCACGTAGGCAGTCCTAAAAGTTGACAGTTTATATATATATACGCTATTTTTCTTTAGCAAGCAGTACAACGGAATTTTAAAATTCGAATGTTACGTATGAATTTTAAGATTCCGCCGTGTAGTGTTTGCAAAGATTACACGTCAAAACATTTACATAAATGGTTACCGTTCTTCCTGTTTTAACATATGTTATTTGAGCCGCGCCATGAAAAAACCAACATAGTGGCTTTGCAACTAGCTTTGATCCAGACCAGCTTGCGCAGTCTTGTCAGGATCTATGTTGTTTGCTTTTAAAGCCTATTGCAATTTAAGAAACCGTTAGCGAAACAGCATGGATCCTGACCAGACTGCAAAGCCACCGTATGTTGGTTTTCACAAGGCGCGGCTCATTTCATTTAAATATTTCTGTTATTTGTTATTTGTTGCACAGGACGGGGAAAAAAGCCTGAATAGAAACGACTAAATTATGAATTTTAAACATGCCATCACGGACAGGTGCCCCTTCCGTTTACATGACGACATAACGATATAGAATGATGAATGTTCGTCCAGATGCCGTTTGTTTCGCGGTTTGGTTCACAATATTGTCTTTCCTAAAATTCAATAAAAATATATTAAAGTTTGCAATGTTGGTCCAAATAGAAACTAGCAGTATACACTAGAGAACGATCACTCAAAAAGATGCTAAATCCGTTCCCGATCCTGATTATGTACTGAGCTTTTATTTTACACGTATTTTAGAAAGAATAAGTTTGAATAGAATGGCTGTATAATAAGTCTTAATAAATTAAGAATGCTTATATTTTTAATCAAAAAACAGCCAATGAGCGGCAGTAAGCTTGTCTACCTGCCTGACACAACTGAAATACTGAAAGGGCAGTAAAACAGGATTCTATCAATCAAAACAAACAATAATATGAATTCATTTGGAATTTCCATATAAGCCGACAATCTCGCATGTTATGCGCCCTTTTCCGAGTTCACCGTACCGCGCTACTGATATTTTCCTGACAAGTCAACACGATGCTGGTACAAATCTGTACTTAGGTTGTGTTTCTGTAATAAGAATGTATATAACAACCGTACTTAATTAATCAGTATCTGTTTGTCTCCCTTGGTTATATTTTTGCATGAAAACAAAAATGGGATAATCTCGTAAATATTAGCACTAAAGAAATATTATCAATAAATCTATCTATTAATAAAAATTTGCCATCAAAATATTATGTTTGTTTCAAAGCAACTTAGGCCAACATTTTTTTATTTTCTGGTTTACGGGAGATTTTTCAAAAAATTAGGGTCGGGGGGGACAAATAAAAATAAAAATAAAAGTCCCAATTTTGAGCAGTCGACCAAATAAATAAAAATAAAACATCCAAAAGGATACAATTTTTTTATTTTTTGTAAACCACAGAAAACGAAGCTTGCAAGCTTAAATTGCATACACACTCACAAATGACCTATTCTGAACTGGTTTATATCTCATCATCTCAGTATACTTTTGTTTTCTTTATGTGTAGCTTGTATGAATAATGCCATTTTCAAAGTCACCAAGGATATGCACTATCTGTGTTTTTGTATGTATCTATTTTGAAGTAAAAATAGACTCATTATTAAATATACATATACCACAGTTGACATTATCATATCGTAAGACCACTGCATAATATTTATTATTTAAACATGAATAAAAACTGCTTTAAAATGGGTATATGCAATGACTACTTTAGGTCTGCATCCTGCATACATGCATATTGATTGGCTGGAGAGGGAGTCTTAAAAGATAGGCACTGTCATACTAGAAATGAAAAATTATGAATTGATAAATATTATGCACACTCCGTGACACTGGCTTTAAAATTAAATTGCTTTGGTTAAGTTTCAGTGGCTTGAATATTGTTTTATATTTTGCTGACTGTCAGTGCCACCTATATTGTACGAAAAGTCAAAACAATCTGAATTTTGGTTCAGCTAAAATGTGTACAAAATAACAACCTTATCAGCCGATGTTCAGACAACAATATCGGAGATTTATAAGACTCTTCACTGAGATGGGACTTGGAATTAATAAGTTATGAGTCCGAAAAAACATTTATTATTGGATATGTCATTATGTGTTCCTCAGTGTCAAAGGCACATGTGGCATATAGTGTCTGAATGTTTGTCCCAAACATACTTTCAAAGGGTCTTCTTACAGATTTTGTCGGTATACTTTATTAAGTGAACATGACAAATTATATATTGCTCGGAGTTTCATGTTTCATAATTATCTTTTGAGTTATAGTACCTGGCTAGAACTTGATCCTAGGAAATATTGAGATAACCTTTTATATATGGCCAATGTGGATTAGATTGCCCGTCACAAATATTAAACAACCGTTAATCTGACGGTCCAGTTATTTTGACTAGTTTGAATCTTTTATCACATTTAGCATTGTCAAGCATTTGCAGGGATATGTCATTTTACATCGAAATTGCACTTTGTTTCGAACAGAACTACTGAAAATTGTGGTATTAGTTATTTTTTCTTCTCTAACCCTCAACACTTCAAAGTAAAAAAAAATATGTTTAGCAAGTTGATACTCACTTTGGCTTTTCCATTTTGCCATTTCTTTGGTTTCTTTCCTTTTTATCAATTGTGGTATTTTTCTGACAGTCCCACATGAATTCGATCGTTGTCCAATTATAATATACAGACAACAAATCTTGTACATGTGATACGCCAGATTTTTCAACATCTGGACAGCTTTGATACTGATAGTGAAGGCCATTTTTCGTAGGTGATTACTCCTAATGTTGAGCTTTAGGTGCCGTTATTTCTACTCAGATCCAATTTCTTTACAACACTTGTTATCTCTGCCAACTCATTCCAAAGATTATTGTCTGTAAACTTGTATATTTTTCCAATTTAATTTCACACAATTTACATTTATGCAGGCTGCCATTTTTCATGCGTCTACTGATCTAGATTAAAAACCTCTACCATACTGTTAAACTTTTATTTTTGGCAGCAGCAATTAAGGACAGTCGGCTGGTAAAATGAAAATAAAAGTACTGAAAATGACTTTTATTTTTATTTTGTTTTGTCAAAAAATAGGGTCGGCGCTCCCGTAAACCAGAAAATTAAAAAATGCTGGCCTTATTACATAAAATAAATACACATACAAAAATAACATATATGCAAATTTAACACACCCGTGTGAATGATAATTATCTATGACTGCTATATAAATATAATAATTTTCTAAAAGTTAGAGTGAAAAAGAGCAATTTTTTTATTGAGTTTTCTGTCAATTATTTATGTTAATTTCGTTTTGAAAATTATATTATTATTGACCCTTGAGCCATTGGATATGCTATGGTATTCACTGGAAGAGGTCAATAATGCCCTCTTCTGGTGAATATCACATCATATCCGATGGCTTAACAGTCAATAACTGTTTTATTATATGGGTTCAAGTTTATAAATAAGTAACAAATATTGTTGCAACATATGTAATGTTTGAAAGTAACAATAACTGTGTGAAAACTTATCAAATTTTACACAAAAACAATTAAATATGGTCAACTTCACAAATGCCAAAAAATGGAGCAATTCTGTAAAAGCTATGGAGCCCGATATTCGTGCTCAACTGCATAAAGATGCAAGCAATTCTGGACTGATGTACAAACATATTATAGAGGACGATGACTCTGCAGCAACGAAATAAACAAGGGAGAAAATTAATTCTGACATTGTAAAATTTTCAGATCCAGCATATACAAAACAGATCGTAGGAAATAAACTTGAAAAGATTAGTCGAGCCTGTCCATCATTAACTGAAAAAGTGAAATCATCATTCATTAAAAATTTCACATACGCTGTCAATCAAAACAAACAAAAAGGAGAAGCTGAATTAAGACAGGCGCTAGAAAGCATAGTTCCACATATGTATGGAGAGCACCATCTTTGCAGCCACTGGTGTAAAAATAAGGCTAATAATGTAAATATTCACGTGCTTACGTCATGTCTTAAGCGACGTTGTTTATTGCGTCACAATGCTCTAATTCAAACGCTTCGGTGAACTTTTTTCTATTTTGGCACAGCATTTTTTTGCAAAATGGATCAGAAGCGATTTTCTTCCTGAATTTTCTTAAACAACCAAAAGTCTGTTTTCGCACCTCCTTCGAAAATTCGGATAGAAAATACCTTTTCATGTTAATGATCACTAAGAAATTGCTTTATTCTGTCGTTTGATATATAATCTAATGCATTGACGCCAACAATACGTTTGTAGTATCGAGTTTTATACCATTTTAGTGCTACCATTAACGGACATAAAAAGCGCGAAAACGGGTCATGTTTGCGCCGTCATGGTAACGTCATACGCATGTTTATCGCTCTAAAAGATGATGATACAAATTTGAAATATCTTCAAGTTTATTTTGGTATATACGACTATTAGCAAATCTTAAATTTTGACAAAGTACCATTCCCCCTTAAATGGTACATTTTTAGCCATATTTTAATTATTTAGCATTAATTTTTGGCAAAACTTTTGTTAGAAAGTACTATTCGAAGAAACATTTTTCAAAATGGCGGGTATCCTATTTTGAAAAAAAAAAAAAAAAAAAAAGACCGCTCGTACATCCTTAACGTCATCATATTCAAGGGTGTACCTGTGGCTTGGCCTGTACTTGGCAATGCCTTGTATTTAGACAGTTTCTCGTGGTGACTATTGCCATGCCGCTGTTATTGTAAGCTATAATTTCAGTGTTCAGACTGGTGCTTGTTATTTTCATATATATTGCTAAAGTCTCCGCTGTGAAGTCTAATGCCATCTGCAAACTTAAAGGCTCATAATGCCGTCGTTTAAAATGTAGCTACAACATTTTCCATTATGAACATCAAATACATTAATTTATTGTTAAATCCTTTTTCTGATAACTACTTTATTTAACATTTGTCATACTATTAGGTTTAAATATTGCTGAATATACTAGAATATTTTATTGGATCTATTGTTTTTATTACCTCCCTTTATGACTCTAACTATAACAGTTCATGTGTAATGTTTCAATAAGTGTTACGCTTGACATCTACTTGGAAAGCTTAAGCTGATTTTTTGCACATTTTTTCTTTGTATGTAACTTGATAAATTGTACGCTTCAAAATTTTCATCTCAATGCAAATAGGTGACGGTATCGGGAGAAATGTGTTCACGGCATGCATTTATCTAATGACAAAATTGTCATTTAATCACAAACTTTAGCTTTTTCTACTTAAGACTGACTTATTTTATGTTTGTCAGAGCATATACACAGTATCAGGTCATTAAAAACAATATGCTCTTTTCTTCTGTAGTAGTAAAATACAACTGTAAATCGGGGTTTTACTTACCTTGTTTGACAAAAATGAATCGCGTCGGAAAATACCTTATCTCTAAATGGCAATATCCGGTGTACGCATCCTCACTGTGACAACGGTATTGTCAAATCATGAGTTGATTTTGTCGAATAGGCAAAGCAGCACAATTTGTTAGAAACACCACCAGTTATAACTACCTAGAATGGTGTAGTGGTTGCTTGGTGGTCTGTCACACAATACTCGGACGACTCTTTTTTTTAAGTGAAAGGTGAAATTAGATTTCATTTTGTTTTAATATTTTCTTTTGTATTTGTAATGTACGGGTAAATTCCATTGTAATGCAGTCTAGCATTCAGGTTTAGCAGTATATCACAAAACAACAGATTTTTTTAAAGAATGATAAGCATCTTGACACACAACTTATCTGTCCAATACATGTTTTACTGTTCTGTCCCACAGAGTTGGATACTTAAAATATTCTTAATGAGTTGTCCCCCTTTAAATAAGAATGCCATTTGTAAAGAAATAAATGTAAACAATTGTCAAAAACGATGTTTTACCTAGTTATGTAAAGTTTAAACACTCGCACGATGTTGCAAATGCATCAAAACGAAGACGTGTAACAGCTTTTAAAAAATGGTGAGTTTTTAAAGGCGCTGAACTGTCCAGACCTTCATGCAGTCCCTTTCCGGAATTCAATACATATATCAGTAAATTGACAATGGTTTTGTAGAATAATATAAATGTTTTATACGCTGTTAAATTTTCATGTAAAACAATGCTTTCTTTCTATGATTTGATGACGTTCGAACTTTTTTCTCCGAAACATGGACCTATACCTTCACAAAGCTTCATAAGTATCGCCAGCTGTATCAGTAGATTCTTTACAATATGTACACAACTGTAATTTATTTCATTTGCACATGAAAACAAAACATTGATTGTATATTCCTATAGAATGCTTAATGCCTATTTGAAAAAAAAGAAGAAAAAAAGAAAGAAATAAATACGCAACAGACATCCATATCATGTCACTTTATCTATATCTCATGATAATATATCGATTCACATAACGCTGTGTCTAAGACGAAACTTAATAGCAAAAAAGTTGCGACTCTGATGGCTGCCAAAACCACGCCCACAAAATAAATGATAACGATGTTGCTCATTGCAGACTTGAAGCGGTCTTCTGCATGTGCATGGCCGGAAGTGATTATCAGTTCGAGCGCACTGCAAAAATACGCAAATTATTGCCTGTTCGCACGCATTTAGTGTACAATATATATAATATACTGACTAAAGGTTAGAAGTTAGTATTACCATGGTTACGAAGCATATACATTAAAGATACTTTTTTTCAAATCGCTATGTATTGACACGCATTAATTGTATATCTAAAGCATACCTTTTCATACATGTTTATATATACAGGTCGGAACAACTCCAGAGATGCCGAGAACGGCTGGTCGTCGGAAGAATCGACCCAACGCCTTTGGTGAAAAGAATGAAACGCTGTGTCTACATAAGATCGAATCCATCCTACTACAGGAACACCCACGCAATACCTTTCATAGATCACATTTTGGTAGAGTGGGACCTCCGGTATTCTGGTAAGTAACGTGTAAATCGTGGAGCAGAAAAGTGCATGTATCATATGTGCCATAATATGTTCTGTATACGTCTTGACTATTTAAGTTATAAAAGACAAGAAATAATTAAAAATCGGTTAAGATGTAAAAATGGAGGCGAGTGTAGTGGTCATTATGTTTACCCTAGATGCAGGTTGTAAGGTACAATACTTCTGACACTGTTTTGTATAGTTTCACTTTTGTGTCGTTCATGTCTCCAAAACTGTTTGACCCAGAGTCATTAAACCTCACAAGATTGCTATTCAGCACGGGAAGCAGAGCACCAGGGATTTCAGTTTTGATCTCATACAGTCAGACCAGAGTTATGGCCTTTGACTTAGTCAAAAATCGGCATAAAAAAGGCCTAAGTTTGTGTCGCATATATCTGAAAAAGTATTCGGCCCATTATTATGAAACATTACAGGAAAATTATTTAGCATGTGAAGTTGGACATCTGGGGTTTTGTTAGAGATAAAACTCAGACCAGAGTTATGGCCCTTAACTTAGTAAAAAAAGATATGCATAGAAATGCATAAAAGTTGTGTCGCACATATCTCAAAATGTATATTACATAGAGTCATGAAACATCATAGGAATATTATTCAGCATGTGCAATTGTGCACGTGAGATTTTGTTCTGAATCTTTATAAGTCAGACCAGAGTTATGGACCCTAATTGTCAAAAATATCATAAGTGGGATACAAGTTTGTATTGCCTGTATCTCAAAAGGTATTTGACATAGAGTCATAAAACATTAGGGGATTGTTATATAGCATGATTGTGAAGTTGTGCACCTGGTGTTCTTTTTGGGATTTCACAAGTGGAGTAATGATCCTTAACTTAGTAAACATACACATACAGTGCTTGTGTTGCATATATCTTAAAAAGAATTCACCTAGAGTCATGAAATCGTGTAGGAATATTATCCAGTATGTGAATTTGTGCATCTCAGTTTTTAGCTCGACTATACGAAGTATAAGGAGAGCTATCCTACTCGACCCGGTGTCGGCGTCGGCGTCTCTCCGCGTCCCCACCTTGGTTAAAGTTCTTTTACACTTTCGCTTTTTTCAACTTATCTCTGTAATTACTTGATGGATTTGATTTAAACTTGAAATAGTTATTCCTCATCATCACCCACATCATTTGGCATAAGGGCCATAACTCTGGCAACAATATTTCATGATTTATCTCCCCTTTCCACTTAGTTTTTAAGGTTAAAGTTTTAATGCACTTTCACTCTATCTCTGGTATAATTACTGAATGGATTTGATTCAAACTTAATAATTGTTCAGCATCATCACCCACATCACATGACACAAGATGCATAACTCTGGCACAAATTTTTTCATGAACTATTCCCCCTTTTTACTTAGAATTTCAGGTTAAAGTTTTGATGCACTTTCACTCTATCTCTGTTTTTACTGATTCAATAGATTTGATTCAAACTAAAATAGTTGTTCAGCATCATCACTGATGCCATATGACACAAGATGCATAACTCTGGCACCAGTTTTTCATGTTATTCCCCCTTTTTACTTAGAATTTCAGGTTAAAGTTTTGATGCACTTTCGCTCTATCACTGTTATTACTGAATGGATTTTATATTGATTTTGATAATAGTTGTTCAACATCATCGCCCACATCATTTGACACAAGGTGCATAACTCTGGCACCAATTTTTCAATAATTATTCCCCCTTTTTACTTAGAATTTCATGTTAAAGTTTTGATGCACTTTCACTCTATCACTGTTATTACTGAATGGATTTGATTCAAACTTAAAATAGTTGTTCAACATCATCACCCACACCATTTAACACAAGGTGCATAACTCTGGCACCAATTTTTCATGAATATGCCCCCTTTTACTTAGAATTAAAGGTTAATTTTGATGCATTTTCACTATCTCTCAGTTGTTATGAAATGCATTTGATTCAAACTTGAAGTAGTTGTTCCACATTATCACCCACATCATATGACACAAGATGCATAACTCTTGCACCAATATTTTATTAATTATGCCCCCTTTTTGCTTAGGCTATACTTATATAGTGTTTTGATACACTTTATCTGTACCTCTCTTTTTACTTAATATTTTTGACACAGACTCAGGCAATTGTGCAATATCTTCATTCACCATTCGAGTTAATAAACACTCCAGTGACAGCTCCAGTTTCCTCAGATGTGCCCAGTTTCACTATCCAGCATCAAAATAGTCGAGCACGCAGTCTCCTGTGACAGCTCTTGTTTAGCTCCACTATTCTGAGAATAGGGGGGCTATTCTACTCGCCTTTCTTGGTTAAAGTTTTTCAGCAACCTTTGTTTTTCTGTCATATCTTTGTTACTATTGCTTATATCTTACTGTAAGTTCACATAAACATTGTCCAGCATAAAAACAAAGTATATGCAGGGGCTGGGCCCATTATACCCAAGGTCAAGGTCACCAAGGTGTTATACTTAGGTTATTTTTTAGGTTAAAGTTTTTCGGCAACCTTTGTTTTTCTGTCATATCTTTGTTACTATTTCTTATATCTTACTGTAACTTCACATAAACATTGTCCAGCATACAAACAAAGTATGTACAGGGGCTGGGCCCATTATACCAAAGGTCAAGGTCACCAAGGTGATATACTTGGGTTATTTTTTAGGTTTAAGTTTTTCAGCAACCTTTGTTTTTCAGTCATATCTTTGTTACTATTGCTTATATCTTACTTTAAGTTCACATAAACATTGTCCAGCATACAAACAAAGTATGTGCAGGGGCTGAGCCCATTATACCTAAGGTCAAGGTCACAAAGTTGTTATACTTGGAATTATTTTCATGTTAATTTTTTTTTCATAAACTTCGTTTATAGACATATCTTTGGTACTTAAAAAGATAATGACTTGAAATTAAAACTGTTTCAATCTTTATAATCATCACCTGCATGTGTGGTTACAATCCCCATAACTCTAACTGTATTTTGACAGAATTATGCCCCTTTCATAATTAAAGGTTTTGGCAGTCTTCGCTTTCTTGATGTAACTTTAGTACAATATAAGATAAAGACTTGAAACTCAAAATGTATCTTTATTATCATCATCTGGATGTGTAATAACAATCCCAATAACTCTGATTTGTATTTTTGACCAAAATATACCCCTTTCATACTTAAATATTTTGATAAACTTTGTTTTTTTGGACATAACTTTGGTACTATATGAGATAATGACTTGAAACTCAAAATACATTTTTACCATTATTATCTGCATGTGTGGTAACAATCCCAATAACTCTAGTTTGTTTTATTGACAGAATTATGCCCCTTGGTATATCTTCCTTTTAAAGTAGTGGTCTCTTATTGAGACATATATTCATTTTATTGTCAAATCGCCGAATAGTGGAGCGCGCTGTCTTACGGACAGCTCTTGTGTTAGCTTTTTGTTTACTTTGCAAGACCAGAGTTATGGCCATTGACTTAGTAAAAAAATAAGTTTGTGCTGTATATATGTCAAAATGTACTTGACCGTGAGTCATAAAACATTAGAGGATTGTTTTATAGCCTATGAAGTTTTGCAACGGTTGTTCTCTTTGGGATTTTGGTCAGCTAGGCCAGAGTACTTTACTTAGTGAAAAATACACATTAAGTTCCTATAAGTTTGTGTTGCATCTTGAAAAAAGTTTATCATTGAGTCATAAAACCATGTACGGTCATGGGAGTGGTGGGCTCCTGTGTCCTATGGACACACATTGAGTTGTGAGTTGTCTCTCCTGCTCTGTTAACTCTTCTTCCGCTTTAGCATGGCTACAGCGTATGTGTATTCTTTACTTGCTGCAATTTTGCGTCGGTAAATTAATTCTGTTTTAATATTTCCACCGCTTTACATACTTAAAAGGATCCTTTTTGGTTGCGATAGTTCATTGTGACATTTAGTACTTTAAGAGTGTATTTGTATATAGGATCCTGAATTTTTAGCTCGACTATACTAAGTATGTAAAGCTATCCTACTGAACCCGGTGTCGGCGTCGGCGTCTTTCTACGTCTGCACCTTGGTTAAAGTTTTGACGCACTTTGTCTTTATCTCTGTAATTACTTGATAGATTTACTTCAAACTTAAAATAGTTATTCCTCATCATCACCCACATCATATGGTACAAGGGTCATAACTCTCACGCTGATATGAATTATTTCCCCTTTTTACTTAGAATTTCAGGTTACAGTTTTGGTGCACTTTCACCCCATCTTACCTATTACTGTATTGATTTGATTCAAACTTAAAAAAGTTGTTTGACATCATCAGTTCATCACCCACATCTTATGATATGAGGTCCACAACTGTGGCTCCATTTTGTCATGAATTATGCCCCTTTTTACTTAGGATTTTGTGTAATTTTGATGCGTTTTCGCTGTGTTCTTACAAAAGGGATTTGATTCAAACATACATTAATTGTTCAGCATGAGCAGTTACATCATTTGGAACAAGGGCAATAACTCTGACATCTGTGTTTAATGAGTTATTCCCCTTTTCACATAAAATTTCTGGTTAAAGTTTTGATGCTTTTTATCCCCCGCCGATGAAATCGGGAGGGGGGTATTGAAATGGCGTTGTCCGTCCGTCAGTCAGTCCGTCCGTCCGTCCGCAGCCATTTCTCAGTAACTACTTGGTAGAATTTCATGAAACTTGAAATAAACATGAACCAACATACTGCGATGATGCCCGTCAAGTTTTTTTTTTGATTGGTCAATTTCCCTCAGAGTTATTGCCCTTGATTTAATAAAAAATGTCCGTCTGCAGCCATTTCTCAGTAACTAGCAGGTAGAATTTCATCAAATTTGAAATAGACATGAACCAAGATACTGCGCTGATGCCCGTCAAGTTTTTTTTTTGATAGGTCAATTTCCCTCAGAGTTATTGCCCTTGATTTAATGAAAAATGTCCGTCTGCAGCCATTTCTCAGTAACTAGCAGGTAGAATTTCATCAAACTTGAAATAGACATGAACCAAGATACTGCGACGATGCCCTTCAAGTTTTTTTTCGATTGGTCAATTTTCCATATAGTTATTGCCCTTTAATTGTTTAAAAATCCACAGATCTGTACATAACAAACCAACCAATTGGAAGAATTTCATTAAACTTCTTTCATTCTTTTCCATGAACATTTATTATAAACATGTGATGTTGTGTACACCTGGTCACCACCTTACCTTGGTCACCCCCCTCCCCCCCCCCCCCCCCCAATTTTTTTTTTTTTTTTTTTTTTCATTTTTCGTTTTCTATCAATATTTATAATCAACATGTAAACTGTTGTATCCTCACCCCACCCCCACCCAAACAAACCATTCATTTTCTTTTAATTTGATTTTGACTATGAAATTATTTGCTTCTTGGTAACATTCTTAACTTTTTGCTGGATATATTTTTTTGCAGTTCCTCAACTCTGACCCTTTCGGCGGGGGATTCCAATTCATCGAATTTGCTTGTTCACTCTATTACTACCTAACAGATTTGATTAAAACTTAAAATAGTTGTACTACATCATCACCCACATCATATGACACAATGTCAATAACTTTCACACCAATATTTTTAGCTCGACTATTCGAAGAATAAGTAGAGCTATCCTACTCACCACGGCGTCGGCGTCGGCGTCACACCTTGGTTAAGTTTTTCGTACCAGTCCACATTTTGACAAAGTCTTTTGAGATAAAGCTTTGAAACTTTCAACACTTGTTTACCATCATCATGGCCAGTTATAGGCAAGAGCACATAACTCCATCAAGGAGTTTGGCAGAATTATGGCCCCTTTTGACTTAGAAATCATGGTTAAGTTTTTCGTACCAGTTCATATTTTGACAAAGTCTTTTAAGATAAAGCTTTGAAACTTTCAACACTTGTTTACCATCACCATGGCCAGTTATAGGCAAGAGTACATAACTCCATCAGGGATTTTGGCTGAATTATGGCCCCTTTCGACTTAGAAATCTTGGTTAAGTTTTTCGTACCAGTTCATATTTAGACAAAGTCTTTTAAGATAAAGCTTTGAAACTTTCAACACTTGTTTACCATCACCATGGCCAGTTATAGGCAAGAGTACGTAACTCCATCAGGGATTTTGGCTGAATTATGGCCCCTTTCGACTTAGAAATCTTGGTTAAGTTTTTCGTACCAGTTCATATTTAGACAAAGTCTTTTGAGATAAAGCTTTGAAACTTTCAACACTTGTTTACCATCACCATGTCCAGTTATACGCAAGAGCACATAACTCCATCAAGGATTTTGGCCGAATTATGGCCCTTTTTGACTTAGAAATCTGGGTTAATATTTCGTACCAGTTCATATTTTGACAAAGTCTTTTGAGATAAAGCTTTGAAACTTTCAACACTTGTTTACCATCACCATGTTCAGTTATAGGCAAGAGTACATAACTCCATCAAAGATTTTGGCTGAATTATGGCCCCTTTTGACTTAGAAATCTTGGTTAAGTTTTTCGTACCAGTTCATATTTTTTGTAAAGTGTTTGACATATGGCTTTTAAACTTTTATCACTTGTTTAGTATAATAGTCTCTATCTGTAGGAAAGAGAACATAACTCTGTAATCTATTTTGGCTGAATTATGGCCCTTTTTGGACTTTGAAATTGGTTCTGTTTTCATACAAGTCCATGTTTTGTCAAAACTATTTGACATATGGCTTTTAAACTTTGAACACTTGTTTATCATTATGATTTCCATCTGTAGGCAAGAGTACATAACTATTTTGGCTGAATTATGGCCCTTTTTGGACTTTGAAATTGGCTCATATATTGCCATTTAGTGCAAGACTTATCGAAATCAAAGTAATACAGGAACATTGTTTGTCTAATCTATTTATTTCTTTTGTCTGAATATCCGTGGAAATATTTTGACCCCATTCTTCAATCAGTTCTTCGAATAGTCGAGCGCGCTGTCATCAGACGGCTCTTGTATTAATTACACCCATTTTTACTTAATCCTTATCATGCTTGACACGACTGATTCTGCCTTTGCGACCAGTGTAGATCATGATCAGCCTGCACATCCATGCATACTGATCAACATCTGCACTTTTCGCCATTCAGACATGATATTTTTGGTAATGGTACTGCCCAAATTGAAAGATGGACAAGTTTATTAAGGGTTAAAATTTCAGGTTAAAGTTTTGATGCACTTTCACACTATCTCTGTTATTACCAAACAGATTTGATTCAAACTTAAAATAGTTGAACCCCATCATCACCCACATCATATGACACAAGGGTCATAACTCTTGCACCAATATTTCATGGTTTATGCCCAATTTTTATGCCCCCCGAAGGGAGGCATACTAGTTTTCAACTGTCCGTCCGTTCGTTAGTTAGTTCGTTCGTCACAACGTTAACTTTTTGCATGAAGGCACTTACTCGCGAACCACTGCACCCAGGACCTTCAAACTTCAACTTCACGTGCTGATAGTACTTATTGAGTACACCACCCCTACTGACTTTGGGGTCACCAGGTCAAAAATCAAGGTCACAGGGGCCAACGTTAACTTTTTGCATGAAGGCACTTTACTCGCGAACCACTGCACCAAGGACCTTCAATCTTCATATGCTGATAGTACTTATTGAGTACACCATTCCTACAGACTTTGGGGTCACCAGGTCAAAGGTCAAGGTCACAGGGGCCAACGTTAACTTTTTGCATGAAGGCACTTTACTCGCGAACCACTTCACCCAGGACCTTCAAACTTTACGTGCTGATAGTACTTTATGAGTACACCAACCCTACTGACCTTGGGATCACCGGGTCAAAGGTCAAGGTCACAGGAGCCAACGTTAACTTTTTGCATGAAGGCACTTTACTCGCGAACCACTGCACCCAGGACCTTCAGACTTCACATGCTGATAGTACTTATTGAGTACACCACTCCTACTGACTTTGGGGTCACCAGGTCAAAGGTCAAGGTCACAGGGGCCAATGTTAACTTTTTGCATGAAGGCACTTTACATGCGAACCACTTCACCCAGGACCTTCAAACTTCACATGCTGATAGGACTTACTGAGTACACCACCCCTACTGACTTTGGGGTCACCAGCTCAAAGGTCAAGGTGCTGCGGGGGCATTTGTCACCATTAGTGACAGCTCTTGTTACTCAGAATTTTAGTTTACTGTGGTGTACATTCACTTTATCTTTGTTAATACTTAATGAATTTGATTAAATCTTAAATAGTTCTTCCACATCGTCCTCCTCATCATATGGCACAAGGTCAGTAACTCTGGTGCAAATATTTCATCAATTGTATCCCCTTTTTACTTAAAATTTCAGTTTAATTTTGATGCTTTTTCACCATATCTCTGTTCTTACTAAATGGATTTAATTAAATGTAAAATTATTGTTCCACATCTTCACCCACATAATATAACACAAGGTCCATTATGCTGGCACCTGTATGTTATGAGTTTTTTGCCCCTTTTTAGCTCGACTTTTAGAAGAAAAAGTAGAGCTGTTGCAATCGCCCTGGTGTTGGCGTCGCCGTCGCCGTCGCCTTTGATTAAAGTTTTTGATAAAGTCAAATATCTCTGTTACTATCAAAACTATTGACTTGAAACTTAAAATAGTTATTTACTATCAAAGTCTACACCAGGAGAAACAATTTCCATAACTCTGATTTGAATTTTGACAGAATTATGCCCCTTTTTAACTTAGAATTTTTGATTAAAGTTTTTGATAAAGTCTAATATCTCTGTTGCTGTCAAAGCTATTGACATAAAGTAGTTATTTACTATCAAAGTCTACACCAAGAGAAATAATTCCCATTACTCTGAATTGAATTTTGACAGAATTATGCCCCTTTTTAACTTAGATACAATCCCCATAACTCTGATATGAATTTTGACAGAATTATGCCCCTTCTTAACTTAGAACTTTTGTTTTTTGATAAAGTCAAATATCTCAGTTACTATTAAAGCTTTTGACTTGAAACTTAAAATAGTTAGTTACTATCAAGTCTACACCAGGAGAAACAATCCCCATTACTCTGATTTGAATTTTGACAGAGTTATGTTCCTTTTTAACTTGGGATTTTTATGCCCCCAGCATCTACTGATGCAGGAGGCATATAGTGATTGTTCTGTCCATCCGTCTGTCCGTTCGTTTGTTCGTCTGTCCATACGAGGATAACCAAATGGGTCATCATTTTGGACTTAGGTTGCTTTATATGGGCCATCTCTTGGTTAACCAAATGGGACCGTTTCGTCTAGCATCAATACCCCTTACAAGAATGAATTGATGCTAATACAAATGTAAACTGTGACCATTCCTCATCTTCAAACATCACCTGACCTCAGTTTGACCTTGACCTGGTTTTGGACTTAGGTGCAAAATCTATCGACAAGGATGCCACTGGGGGCATCAAGCGTTTATTGAACGCAGCTTCTGGTTTTTACTGGCAAAGCTCTAATTCAGAGTCAAGCACTGAGAAAAGTCGAGCGCGCTGTCTTACGGACAGCTCTTGTTACTTATAGAATTTCAGGTTCAGCATGTAATGCACTTTTGTTCTGTCTCAGTTATTACTTGATAGATTTAATTCAAATTGAATATAGTTGCCACACATTATAAGTCACATTGTACGACACATGGTGTATTACTTTTGCAGAAATTTCCACAAATTATGTCCCCTTTATACTTATTTAATGTTTTAGTACACTTTATCTCTGTTATTACTAAATTGATATGACACAGACTTAATTAAGCTACTAGTATTGCCCAATATATGCATCCATATTGAGTCATTAAACACTCCAGTTACAGCTCTGGCTTCCTCAGATGTGCCAAATTTCACTATCCAGCATCGAAATAGTCGAGCGCGCTGTCTCCTGTGACAGCTTTTGTTAAAGGTATTCCTAAATGTTGTACAATTTAGAGTAAAGACTTTCCATGGCAAATGCTTGCTCCAAGTATGACAGTGTGTCATAGACTTGGAAAGTTCCTACTCAATCTATACTTTTTGGTGCATATGAAAACAATCTGCTGTGCATATTTTCACAACTTTTTGTAGTGTATAACTCCGCAATCTAAACCTCGGTATTTTTCAATACATGGCATTACTATCTGCTTATTTGTACATGATATCCAGTCCCTCAAAAATTTCTTTTATTGCTGTCCGACGTTGGTAATGCGACATGGTCAAATTCTTGCGACATTTAGCATTAAAGGTGCGACATATAATATCAAATTTCTTTCCTTTAGATAAAAACCGACCTTTTTGCTTATAACGTACTAAAAAAATATTTTCACATTTGGTGGCAAGGAACGGTTGTTTGCTAAATTTTAAGCAAGTCCAATGATTCAAAAACTATTTCTTTACAGGCAATAAGTACAAAAAGCAGCACTTCTGCTTTATATTGTGATTTTCTGGCTAAGTTTTATAGGTTGTGCAATATAAATATTCATAATTCTGCGTTTTATAGATTGATCTAAAATGCGCCTACTTTCTTTTAAGCTCATCAGATTTTTTTTTGGGTGGTGGGGGTGGGGGGGAAATGAGTTATTGCCGTGTCATCACTTGATCGGCGTCCGCGTCTGCCTCGGCGTCGGCGTTGCCTTGTTATCCCCCGACGAAAGTCGGAGGGATATAGTTTTGGTGTTGTCCGTCCGTCTGTCCGTCCGTCCTTCCGTCCGTCTTTCCGTCCGTCCGTCCGTCCTTCCGTCTTTCCGTCCGTCCGTCCGGAGCCATATCTAGGAAATGGTTGGGAATATTTATTTAAAACTTCATATACATGTTCACCACAATGAGTTCTTGCGGCCCGTCAAGTTTCAGTCAGATTGCCCAAGTAACACCAGAGTTATGGCCCTTAGAATTTTCTAGTGTTAACTATATAGGGTACTATAAATATGGCAATTTCTGCATCATAACTTTTGATATATTTGACCTAGAACTATGAAACTTAAACAGAATTTAGATCACCATAATGTGGTTGTCTACACACAATTTCATTTGGATTTATTTGTAAATTAAGAGTTATTGCCCTTTAATTGTATAAAAATCCACATATTTATACATAACAAACTTACCATTTTGTAGAATTTCATTAAATTTCTTTCATTCTTTTCCATGAACATTTATTGTAAACATGTGAAGTTGTGTACCCACACCTGGTCGCCCCCTTACCTTGATCACACACCTCCCCCCCATCCCCCGATACCCCCCCCCCCCCCCCCCCCCCCCCCAAAAAAAAAAAAAAAATTCATTCCTTATTTTAGATTTTTTTTCAAACAAACTTCATATACATGTTCACCACTATGAGGTTATGGGGCCCATCAAGTTTCAGACAGATTGCCCAAGTAACACCAGGGTTATGGCCCTTAGAAGTTTCTACTGTTAAACTATATAGGTACTATAGATCTATAGATATGCCAATTTCTGCATCATAACTTTTGATATATTTGACCTAGAACTATGAAACTTTAACAGAATTTAGAGCACTATAAGTGGTTGTGCACAGATAATTTTGTACGGATTTCTTTTTGTAACTTCAGAGTTATTGCCCTTTAATTGTCTAAAAATCCACATATTTGTACATAACAAACTTACCATTTGGCAGAATTTCATTAAATTTCTTTCATTCTTTTCTGTGAACATTTATTATAAACATGTGAAGTTGCGCACCCACACCTGGTCACCCACTTGCCTTGGTCACACCCACTCCCCCTCCCAACCCCACTCCCCTCCACCTCCCAATTTTTTTTTTTTTTTTTTTTCATTTATTTTAGATTTTTTTCAAACCTTCCAAGTTGTACTATTCTCCCATCTCACTTCTCCACCCAGTCATGCCCACCACTGATCATGCATCCTCTGCCCCACACCCCTCCCCACCCCCCACTCCAACTTCACTCTTTTACCTTTTTTTTTTTCATTTTTAATTTATAATCAGCATGTGAAATTTTGTTTCCTGTCCCGTTCCCCTGCACCCCCACCCGCTAAAAAAATAAATATATACATATATCTATATATAGATATATATATTTCCATCCTTTTTTTTTTTTTTTTTTTAAATGTTCAAACCTTCAACATGTTAAGTTGTGACTGCACAAACCTTGCCCTCAGCCATGTTCAAGATATCTTATCTGTGTTCTCTTAAGGACATCTGATCTTTTAAGTTCAAATGTACATGTAAAACAGCAACACCTGGTGCCAAACCACTCAAAGACAATATTTCATTCCAGTTAAACTTCAAGCTCACATTTCAATTAACTGCATTTAATTTTAAAAGCTAAGCTTATTACAGTAAGCATATCCCATTCAAAATAAATTCTTTAGTCCAGATCAAAGTATCATACATTTATTGTGTACTCTTTAATTAAACATTTGTTTTCTGTTAAATTGATTTTGACTAATGAAATTATTTGCTTCTTATTAACATCCTTAACTTTTTGCCGGATATATCTTTTTGCCATTCCTCACCACAAACCCTTTTGGCGGGGGATACCAATTCATCGAATTTGCTTGTTAAGTTTTATGTTTAGGTCAGCTTTTCTCCTAAACTATCAAAGCTATTGCTTTAAACTTACAACTCTGGTTCACCATCAATAGCTGACTCTGTAAAGCAAGAAACATAACTTCATCCTGCTTTTTGCAAGAATTATGGCTGCATTTGGACTTATCATATTTCGGAATATCATATTTCTTGGTTAAGTTTTGTGTTTATGTCATTTTTTCTCTTTAACAGTCAAAGCTATTGCTTGAAAACTTGGAGCAATTATTTTCCATTAAAAGCTGACTCTGCACAGCAAGTATGCAAGAATTATTGCCCCTTTTGGACTTAGAAAATTTGATTTCTTGGTTAAGTTTTGTGTTTTGTTCAGCTTTTCTCCTAAACTATCAAAACTATTGCTTTAAAACTTGCAACATTTATTAACCATTAAAAGCTGACTCTGTACAGCAGGAAATATAACTCCATCCTGCTTTTTGCAAGAACTATGGCCCCTTTATGACTTAGGAAATATCATAAAAACGGGTAGGACAATATTTCTATTATACAGAGATAAAAAATCAGATGAGTGCCTGCATCCGCAAGGCGGTGCTCTTGTTTAAAGGTAGTTCTTGTTTTGTAATATATTTAACATTTTTTAATAATTCAAAGGGATAATACACGTCCATTAATAAAAATGGGGGATATTAGTAATGGGTTTGTGGGAATCGTATTGGTATTCGCATAAACATTAATATTCCCCCGCCCTATTAAATTTATCTAAATGATGTACATTATTACATGGACATATTTCCCTAACAAAGGCTCATATTGTGGCTGTCACATTTTTTAGCTCACCTGAGCAATGCTCAGGTGAGTTTTTCTGATCACTCAATGTCCGGCGTCCGTCGTCTGTCTGTCTGTCGTCTGTCGTCTGTCAACATTTAGCTTGTGTATGCGATAGAGGCTGTATTTTTCAATTAATCTTCATGAATATTGGTCAGAATGATAACCTTGATGAAATCTAGGCCGAGTTCGAAAATGGGTCATCTGGGGTCAAAAACTAGGTCACTAGGTCAAATCAAAGAAAAACCTTGTGTTTGCGATAGAGGCTGTATTTTTCAATTGATCTTCATGAATATTGGTCAGAATGATAACCTTGATGAAATCTAGGCCGAGTTCGAAAATGGGTCATCTCGGGTCAAAAACTAGGTCACTAGGTCAAATCAAAGAAAAACCTTGTGTATGCGATAGAGGCTGTATTTTTATGCCCCCCTTTGAAAAAGGAGGGGTATATTGTTTTGCAGATGTCGGTCGGTCGGTGTGTCGGTCGGTCGGTCGGTCGGAATGTAGACCTATCCGTTTCCGGATGATAACTCAAGAACGCTTGGGCCTAGGATCATGAAAGTTGATAAGGAGGTTGGTCATCACCAGTAGATGACCCCTATTGATTTTGAGGTCTGTATGTCAAAGGTCAAGGTCACAGTGACCCTGAATAGTAAAACGGTTTCCGGATGATAACTCAAGAACACTTGGGCCTAGGATCATGAAAGTTGATAGGGAGGTTGGTCATGACCAGCAGATGACCCCTATTGATTTTGAGGTCAGTATGTTAAAGGTCAAGGTCACAGTGACCCTGAACAGTAAAACAGTTTCCGGATGATAACTCAAGAACGCTTAGGCCTAGGATCACGAAAGTTGATAGGGAGGTTGGTCATGACCAGCAGGTGATCCCTATTGATTTTGAGGTCAGTATGTCAAAGGTCAAGGTCACAGTGACCAGGAACAGTAAAATGGTTTCCAGGCAATAACTCAAGAACGCTTGGGCCTAGTGTCAGGAAAATTGATAGTTAGGTTGGCCATGACCAGCAGATGACCCCTATTGATTTTGAGGTCAGTATGTTAAAGGTCAAGGTCACAGTGACCCTGATCAGTAAAACAGTTTCTGGATGATAACTCAAGAACGCTTAGGCCTAGGATCACGAAAGTTGATAGGGAGGTTGGTCATGACCAGCAGGTGACCCCTATTGATTTTGAGGTCATTAGGTCAAAGGTCAAGGTCACATTGGCCAGGAACAGTTAAATGGTTTCTGATCTTCTTGTCCAAAACCATAGGGCCTAGGGCTTTGATATTTGGTATGTAGCAAAATCTAGTGGTCCTCTACCAGGATTGTTCAGATTATTTCCCTGGGGTCAAATATGGCCCCACCCCTAGGGTCACATGGTTTATATAGCCTTATATAGGAAAAAACTTTGAAAAACCTCTTGTCCAAAACCACAGGGCCTAGGGCTTTGATATTTTGTATATGACATCATCTAGTGATCCTCTACTAAGATTATTCAAATTATTCCCCAAGGGTCAAATATGGCTCCGCCCTGTGGGTCACATGGTTTACATATACTTATTTACAGTGTGCATATAATTTCTGTTCCTTGTGCAATTACTAAATGCATCAAGGGGGGCATTTTGTGTTCGACGAGCTCTTGTTCAATTGATCTTCATGAATATTGGTCAGAATGATAACCTTGATGAAATCTAGGCTGAGTTCGAAAATGGGTCATCTCGGGTCAGAAACTAGGTCACTAGGTCAAATCAAAGAAAAATCTTGTGTATGCGATAGAGGCTGTATTTTTCAATTGATCTTCATGAATATTGGTCAGAATGATTGCCTTGATGAAATCTAGGCCGGGTTCGAAAATGGGTCATCTGCAGTCAAAAACTAGGTCACTAGGTCAAATCAAAGAAAAACCTTGTGTATGCGATAGAGGCTGTATTTTTCATTTGATCTTCATGAATATTGGTCAGAATGATTGCCTTGATGAAATCTAGGCCGAGTTCGAAAATGGGTCATCTCGGGTCAAAAACTAGGTCACTAGGTCAAATCAAAGAAAAACCTTGTGTATGCGATAGAGGCGGTATTTTTCAATTGATCTTCATGAATTTTGGTCAGAATGATTACCTTGATGAAATCTAGACCGAGTTCGAAAATGGGTCATCTCGGGTCAAAAACTAGGTCACTAGGTCAAATCAAAGAAAAACCTTGTGTATGCGATAGAGGCTGTATTTTTCAACTGATCTTCATGAAGTTTAGCCAGCATGATAACCTTGATAAAATCTAGTTTGAGTTCGAAAATGGGTCATCTGGGGTCAAAAACTAGGTCACTAGGTCAAATCGAAGAAAAACATTGTGTATGCAATAGAGGATGTAGTTTTCAATTGATCTTCATGAAATTTGGTCAGAGTGATTGCCTTGATGAAATCTAGGTTGAGTTTGAATATGGGTTATCTGAGGTCAAAAACTAGGTCATTAGGTCAAATTAAAGAAAAATCTTGTGTATGCAATAGAGACTGTTTTTTTCAATTGATTTTTATGAAATTTGGTCAGGATGATTGCCTTAATGAAATCTAGGTCGAATTTGAATATGGGTCATCTGAGGTCAAAAACTAGGTCATTTGGTCAAATCAAAGAAAAAACTTGTGTATGTGATAGAGGCTGTATTTTTCAATTGATCTTCATGAATTTTGGTCAGAATGATTGCCTTGATAAAATCTAGGTCGAATTTGAACATGGGTTGTCTAGGGTCAAAAACTAGGTCATATCTAAGAAAATGCTTGTTTTATCGCAAGAGACCAATTTTTTGGTCCAATCTTAATGAAAATTGGTCAGAATATTTGTTTCCATGAAATCACTAGGTCAAACATGTTTTACACTGTTATGGTGTGTTTCTTAGGTGAGCGACCTAGGGCCATCTTGGCCCTCTTGTTCTGTTATGAACATGAAACATGTCTTTTTCGTGCTAATTTCTATTTTCGATAATTGTTTATTATTTGCCGAAGCTTTGAATATTGATTACCGTGGTAGCAAATATTACTTAATTCATTGTTTACGATTATCTCCCTTTATTTCTCTAAGGATGTACTTTCATGTGTAATATTGAAAGTCGTGATTTTCTGACCGTGTAATTTTATGCAACATCTATCTATTTGGTTAGCTCTTTTATCTGATTTAACATAAAATCAAAAACCCTATGGAACTATAACGTCAGAATGTTTGCAATATTGAATTAGTCAGACTCAGCAGTTCCTGGTTTATAAGATCACGGTAAATTTGTAAAAGAGTTGCCATTAAACAGATGTTAGGAGGGGGTTGGATTGGGAGCTGGGTACGGTGGCAAGGGAGCTGTTGGGCATTTCATTACCCCTGTGGCACCTCTAAAGAAACCAAGTATTCTGCGCAAGGGGCGAGGTGGGATTGATTTTATAAGTGTACAACATCCAACCGGTCCAATTCCAAACGTACAGAGGTGTGATACAAAAGACTGAAGAATAGAGAAGTTGACCACTTGCTGCTACATCCAGATATTGTACATGTGACCTTCGGGTGCGTGTCGCTACCTGAGACAAATCACTGCCGGCACAGGTCAAAGGTATGGCCACTGCAACTGCGTTCAAAGCGCTATTACTGGTCAAAGTCTAGCAGTCATAGAGTTTAATCGGCAATTGTATGAACCTTCTCCATAACGAGAAAAAATCTGCTTGATCATTTAAGAACGTATACAAATTGTTTCACAGAATAGCGGTGCGATGCAATGACCCGGTGACTAATAAACTCGTATAAAACATGTTTGACATAATCCTACACAATTCACTCACCCTTTGTGAATTAATCAACACGTTATTCCCGGGGCACTATTTGTGCTCAGTTCACTTTGCACGTGACTTTCATGACTATTGTTATCCCCCGACGAAAGTCGGAGGGATATAGTTTTGGCGTTGTCCGTCCGTCCGTCCGTCCTTCCGTCCGTCTTTCCGTCCTTCCGTCTTTCCGTCCGTCCGTCCGTCCGGAGCCATATCTAGGAAATGGTTGGGAATATTTATTTAAAACTTCATATACATGTTCACCACAATGAGTTCTTGCGGCCCGTCAAGTTTTAGTCAGATTGCCCAAGTAACACCAGAGTTATGGCCCTTAGAAGTTTCTAGTGTTAACTATATAGGGTACTATAAATATGGCAATTTCAGCATCATAACTTTTGATATATTTGACCTAGAACTATGAAACTTAAACAGAATTTAGATCACCATAATGTGGTTGTGTACACACAATTTCATTTGGATTTATTTGTAAATTAAGAGTTATTGCCCTTTAATTGTATAAAAATCCACATATTTGTACATAACAAACTTACCATTTTGTAGAATTTCATTAAATTTCTTTCATTCTTTTCCATGAACATTTATTGTAAACATGTGAAGTTTGTAACCCACACCTGGTCGCCCCCTTACCTTGATCACACACCTCCCCCCCCCCCCCCCCCCCCAAAAAAAAAAATTCATTCCTTATTTTAGATTTTTTTCAAACAAACTTCATATACATGTTCACCACTATGAGGTTATGGAGCCCATCAAGTTTCAGACAGATTGCCAAGTAACACTAGGGTTATGGCCCTTAGAAGTTTCTAGTGTTAACTATATAGGGTACTATAGATCTATAGATATGCCAATTTCTGCATCATAACTTTTGATATATTTGACCTAGAACTATGAAACTTTAACAGAATTAGAGCACTATAATGTGGTTGTGCACAGACAATTTTGTACGGATTTCTTTTGTAACTTCAAGTTATTGCCCTTTAATTGTCTAAAAATCCACATATTTGTACATAACAAACTTACCATTTGGCAGAATTTCATTAAATTTCTTTCATTCTTTTCTGTGAACATTATTATAAACATGTGAAGTTGCTCACCCACACCTGGTCACCCACTTGCCTTGGTCACACCCCTCCCCCTCCCAATTTTTTTTTTTTTTTTCATTTATTTAGATTTTTTCAAACCTTCCAAGTTGTACTATTCCCCACCTCACTTCTCCACCCAGTCATGCCCACCACTGATCATGCATCCTCTGCCCTCCAACTTCACCCTTTTACGTTTTTTTTTTTTTCATTTTTAATTTTCAATCAATATTTATAATCAGCATGTGAAATTTTGTTTCCTCTCCTGTTCCTCTGCACCCCCACCCCCTAAAAAAATAAATATATACATATATCTATATATAGATATATATATATTTCCATCCTTTTTTTTTTTTTTTTTTAAATGTTCAAACCTACAACATGTTAAGTTGTGACTGCACAAACCTTGCCCTCAGCCATGTTCAAGATATCTTATCTGTGTTCTCTTAAGGACATCTGATCTTTTAAGTTCAAATGTACATGTAAAACAGCAACACCTGGTGCCAAACCACTCAAAGACAATATTTCATTCCAGTTAAACTTCAAGCTCACATTTCAATTAACTGCATTTAATTTTAAAAGCTTAGCTTATTACAGTAAGCATATCCCATTCAAAATAAATTCTTTAGTCCGGATCAAAGTATCATACATTTATTGTGTACTCTTTAATTAAACATTTGTTTTATGTTAAATTGATTTTGACTAATGAAATTATTTGCTTCTTATTAACATCCTTAACTTTTTGCCGGATATATCTTTTTGCCATTCCTCACCACAAACCCTTTCGGCGGGGGATACCAATTCATCGAATTTGCTTGTTAACGTTAGAGCAAGCGTGGGTTTTCAGAGAGACACGTCAAGAAATGTATGTACTTCTATTCTTCATACGCTTCCTTTTCTATTTTCTTTCTATTTCTGTCGTTCTTTCTTTTCTCATTTTTTCAGTTAAACATATAAATAACTCATTTTGTGGTTTACCCATTTTTACCTGCGATTATCATTCAAATTGCTGTAAACGGAAGAAACTATTTGTAGAGGAAACCTAATGCCCCTGTTTTCTCTGGGCTGATAATAAATAATAATATCAAAGATTATTCATAGCTTTAATTTATTTAACTGGGAGTGAAAAGAGATTCTGGAGGTTTTTTTATACACGCATTTTTTTCGTGGGGCCGATGCCACGATTATGCCTAAACTGGAAAGATATGATTGAATAATCACGTGTGCATTTTTGCTGTTGTCTGAAATGAACGGTTGCTAAGGATACAATAAAATTATGTATTGTGGAAGTTATTTGATGAGAAAATATTGAAGTCTCATTTATTTGACAGTGCCAGCAACCTGTCATCCATGAAAAATTGTACTAAGGGGGACGCATGGTATGGCTCCCAGACTTCCGGTCATCCATCAAAATACAAAATTAATTTATACAAGATTTTTTTTATTTAACATCGGATAAGAACATTTGAATATATTGACTTAAAATCAAGTTTAATAATTTTCAGTAACTCTTGTTCCTTTACACCGTATCTTGTCAAGGCGTAATAGAAAAGTAACACTGAAATGCTGAACTGATTATTTTAGGGTCAGCTAAAGTTGTAGTCGGTTAAAAAGCTCTTATGAGCTTATGTTGTGTTGTGGTATCCTCTGCCGACTTTAAATAAAGCTACTTACTTACTTACTTACTAGCTATTAAGGTTACACGTATAATGAAACGAAAACGGATTATGCCCACAAATTTTTGTTAGAAGGAATTTTACACGGATTCTGAGTCTTTCATTGATTGTGAAAGTATCAGAAAAGTGATATTGCCACGATAACAATGATGTTTTGTAAATGCCTTGATAGATTTAATTGCAAGTGAGACATTTACAGGGACTCGAACCCACAACGGTGAGTGGCAAGTGATTTGAAGTCAGCGACCTTAAGCACTCGGCCACGGAGGTCCCCTTCATTGATTTTGAGTCATTTGTCTCATGCGAGTAAGACATTTACGTTTAACAAAATCATGTTTTATTTTTTTCAGGTTGCCATGGTGACATAGATGGAGGACCTTACATACAGAACATTGACGGAGGTGTTTTCAGATTTGGAGCATAGAGGGTGTGTATGTTTTCTTTTTCCTTTTTGTCTGAAATGTCTAAAGCATAACGACATATGAGCTGCGCCATGAGAAAACCAACATACTGTGTTTGCGGCTAACAGTTTCTCTAATTGCAAAAGACTTTGAAAGCGAACAGTATGGATCCTGACCAGACTGCGCGGATGCGCAGGCTGGTCTGGATCCATGCTGGTCGCAAACGCACTATGTTGCTTTTCTCATGGCGCGGCTCATTTTTATGCCCCCGGCATCTACTGATGCGGGAGGCATATAGTGATTGTCCTGTCCGCTCGTTCGTCCGTCCGTACGAGGTTAACCAAATGGGACCGTTTCGTCTAGCATCAATACCACTAACTAGAATGACTTGATACTAATGCAGATGTAACCTGTGACCATTCCTCATCTTCAGACATCACCTGACCTCAGTTTGACCTTGACCTTGAACTTGACCTCGTTTTGGACTTAGGTTGCTTTGTATCGATAAGCATGCCACCGGGGGCATCAAGCGTTTATTGAACGCAGCTCCTTGTTTTTTCTGTTTTATATGTTTCTTTCTCTGTATTTCATACACTTAACATGATGACCACGAAAGTGTGCATCTACATCTACATAATGACAGAAATGGATGGCTAACGTTCAGTAACTTCTCTGTAATATTGTTCATGGATCGCCTCCATTAATTTTGAGTCATTTGTCTCATACAAGGGATGTTGCCATGGAAATTGTTCTTGATGCTTTGGTAGCTTTTATTACAAGCGAGGTTACCTTTATCAAAATTATGGTTTTTTTTAGCTCACCAGAGCCAAAGGCTCAGGGTGAGCTATTCTGATCAGTCACCGTCCGCCGTCCGGCGTCCGTTGTCCGTAAACTTTTACTTTAAATGACATCTCCTCATAAACCGCTTGGCCAATTTCATCCAAACTCCACAGGAATGTTCCTTGGGTGAAGCTCTACAAAACTTGTTCAAAGAATTGAATTCCATGCAGAAGTCTGGTTGCCAAGGCAACAGAAAGGAAAAAGTTTAAAAATCTTCTTCTCAAAAACCAGAAAGCCTAGAGCTTAGATATTTGGTGTGAAGCATTGCCTAGTTGACCTCTACCAAGTTTGTTCAAATCATAACCCCGGGGTCAAAATTGACCCCACCCCAGGGGTCACTTGACTTTACGTAGGGAAATCTTAAAAAATCTTCTTCTCAAAAACCAGAAGCCCTAGAGCTTAGATATTTGACATGTAGCATTGCCTAGTGGACCTCTACAAAAATTGTTCAAATCATCCCCCCGGAGTAAAAATTGACCCCCCCCCAGGGTCACTTGATTTCATGGGAAAAATCTTCAAATTTTTTTTCTAAAAAAAAACCAAAGGGGCTAGAGTTTAGATTTTTGACTTAGCATCCCTAGGACCTCTAAAAATTTGTTCAAATCATCCCCCCGGGAAAAATTGCCCCCGCCCCGGGGGTCACTTGATGTTACATGGAAAATCTTAAAAAAAATTTTTTAAAAAAAACCAAAAGGGCCAAATCAAAATATTTGCATGTAGCTTTCCTATGGACCTCTACAAAATTTTTTAAAAATCTCCCCCCCGGAAAAAATTGACCCCCCCCCAAAGGGGGTTACTTGATTGTTATAAAAAACTTAAAAATTTCTAAAATAAACCGAAGGCCTAACTTAATATTCACGGTAGCTTTCCCCTAGGGGGACCTCTAAAAATTTGTTAAAATCATCCCCACGGGGTAAAAATTTGCCCCCCGCCCCGGGGGTCACTTGTTTTACATGGGGAAAATTTTCAAAATTTTCTAAAAAACCCCAAAGGGCCTGGGCTTAATTTTCAGTGCATTGCCTAGGGACCTCAAAAAATTTGTTCAAATCATGCCCCCCCGGGGTAAAAAATTGCCCCACCCAAGGGGTCCTTGATTTTAAAGGGGAAATCTTCAAAAAATTTCTAAAAATAACCAAGAACCCTAATCTTGAATTTATATGTAGATTCCCTATAATTCAAAAAATTTATTCAAATCATCCCCCCGGAGTCAAATTGACCCCGCCTCAGGGGGCCCCTGATTTACTAGAAAAATCTTAAAATTTTTTCTAAAAAAAACCAAAAGGCCTAGTCTTAATATTTGACATGTAGCTTTGCCTAGTGGACCTTGAAAAATTTTGTTCAATCATCCCCCCCGGGTCAAAATTGACCCCCCCCCGGGGGTCATTTGATGTTACTAAAAAATCTTAAAAAATTTTCTAAAAAAAACCAAAGGCCTAAAAAAAGATTTTGACATTCATGCCTGGGGACCTCTAAAAAATTTATTAAAATCAGACCCCCGAAAAAAATTGACCCCGCCCAAGGGGGTACTTGATTGTTCTAAAAAAATCTTCAAAATTTCTAAAAAAAAAACCAAAAGGGCCAATTTTAATAGTTCACTGAATTGCCTATACCTTAAAAAATTTGTTAAAAACATACCCCAGGGTCAAAATTGACCCCGCCCCGGGTCACTTATTTACATGGGAAAAATCTTCAAAAATTTTCTAAAAAAAATCCCAAAGGCCCAAGCTTGTATTTGCATGTTGCTTGCCTATAGCCCTCTAAAAAAATTGTTCAAAATGCCCCCCGGGAAAAAATTTGACCCCCCCAAAGGGTCACTTGATTTTACTAAGGGAAATCTTAAAAAAATTTTTCTAAAAATAAACCAGAAGGCCTAATCTTAATTTTTGTATGTACTTGCCTATAGCTTCTACAAAATTTTATTCAAATCATGCCCCCCCGGGAGTAAAATTTGACCCCGCCTCAGGGGGTCACTTGTTTGTACATAGAAAAACTTAAAAATTTTTTCTAAAAATAAACCAGAAGGCCTGATTTTGTATTTGACATGACATTCCTAGTGACCCACAAAATTTGTTAAAATTTTGATCCCCGGGTAATTGCCCCCGCCCGGGGTTACTGATTGACTGGGGAACTTATGAATTTGCTAAAAATAAACCAAAGGCCTGGTTTTAGAATTTGATATGAACTTTCATAGACTTCTAAAAACTTTGTTCAAATCTGCCCCCAGGGGTAAAATTACCCCGCCCCAGGGGACTTGATTGTACAAGAAATTTCCAAAAATTTTAAAATCATCAGTTTGACTTTGAAGCATGGCTCTATTATCGGGTAGCGATCGGGGGTTCATGACCCTTTTTTTTATTTCTTGCTTTTGGTTGTGTCTCAGTGGTAACGATAAAAACCATAAAAAGATGCATACATTGTAAGGACTTTCTCAGATTTGGAGCATATCTGGCGTATTTATTTTTTTCCTTTTTGTCCGAAAAAATTAAAGGCAACACTATATTAACTTTTGTTTGTGCTCTTACACACGTCTGTAGCTTAGTTTACCCGGGACTTTTGAAAACTTTGAGAACTTTTCTACCCAAAATGGGGCTCAAAATCACACCTGGGTTAAAATTTTATTTGCAAATCAATCTCAGTACCTTTGTTTTATTTACACTCGCTCTACAAAAATTTAAACCAAGTTAGAAAACCCTTGTCTGAATTTTAAACAAAATCGGGCCTTTTTTTACAAAAAATTTCGGTTTTAATTAGTATCAATAATTATCAAGCTAAATCTGGGTGCATTTAAATCTTCACCCAATGTTCCCAACTATGCAAAAACAAAGTTGGTAACTTTTGGTTAATTTGAAACAAAGTTGGCCTTTTTTGCTCCACTATTGGGTTTAAAAAGTAACATGGGGTGTTATTCTACCCCCCCCGGCTTTGCGTGAGCTTTTGGCAATTTTTGTTTTTCTTTTTTCTGTTGCTTTATCTTTGAAACTTCCTTTAACATTTTTTAATGCAAATAAATTTGTGCGGGGGCTGGCCTTTATAACTTGGGTAAAGGATTGGACCCTATAATCCTTTGCATTTGGTTAAATCCCCATACTCTTTTTGTTTTTTTGACAGAATTTGCCCTTTTCATATTAAAGTGTTTTGGCAACTTCTCATCTAAATTTTACGCAGTACCAAAGTGAGATTATTTTGCTTTTTTATTTAAAGATCTACCTTTTTCGACTTTAGAAAATTGGTAAAGGGTTTTCAAAACTAACAGTCGATTTTGAAGGGTTGTGTAAAAATTTTCACCAACTTTTTTCCCCCCGGCATCTACTGATGCGGGAGGCATATAATGTTTGTCTTTCCCTTTCGTCTGTCCGTCCCCCGACGAGTTAACAAGGGACTTTTTTCGTCTACATAAATCCCTTACTAAAAGACTTATACAATGCAATGACCTGTGACCACCCCTCATCTTCGACATCCCCTGACCTCAGTTGCCCTTTGACCTCTTTTTTGGACTTTTTCTTTATTGGGCCATCCGGGTTCACCAAAGGGGGACCGTTTCGATAGCTCAATCCCCGCTTAGAAATAATTGTTTTGAATTTAAGGGCAAAATCTATCGACAAGGGCCATGGGGGCATCAAGCGTTTATTGAAGGCATCTCCTTGTTTTTGGGTTATTTAATTTAAAATTATGCCCTTTTTTCATTAAAAAGTTACGTATCAATTGATCTCGAAAGTTGAAATGCTCGCAATCCCTATTTCTAAAAAGTTAAAGGGTTAAAAAGTTTTTTTTTAAATTAAAAAATTATGTCGCTTATTTCCGGGAATTTTTTGCTTAAAGTTTTGCATGCTAGTTGTTCCCAAAAAAAACTTCATTTTGCAATAAAATTTTTTGTAATAAATTAATAAAATGATTTATTTATGTCTCTTGTCAATAATGCCTTGTTTGATTTATTGCTAATAGTCAGCACGCTGCTTATATATACGAAATTTGAAGTTTGGCTGTAATATTTCTTGGATCGTTTTCACTGATTTTAGTCATTTTTTTCCATCAAAGTGGTTTTTTAAGAAAAAAATTTTGAAATATTTTTTTACCCAAGTGGACTTTACGTTTAACAAAACATTTTTTCTTTTTCATGCAATTCATTTGCTTTAAAAAGTAGGTTTTTTGAGGCAAAGATCAAGAACATCATACATATCAGGGCGGAGGACGGGGGGTTTTTGTTAGATCTGGCATAAAGGTTTTATTTTTCATATTTTTTTTTTTTTTTATCCCCAAAGGGACTATATTTTAAAAACCGTCGGTCGTCATCTTGGGTCGCCCCAAATTTTCGTTCCGGTCCATTTCTTGTCATGAGGATGGTTTTTCAAAAAAATTTGGGCATAATGTGTCCACAGAAAGAGACATTCGCGCAAAAGCCCCGGTCCGTACTAAAAGGGTCAAGGTCACACTTAGACTTTAAGGTCTTTTTTCATGATAGTTGGGTTTGGCCCTCCATATCTTTGTCTCGAGGATGGTTTTCAAATAACTTGCATGAAGGGTTACCACGTAACAACGGTCACGCCAAGACCCGGTCCTAGCTAAAAGGTCAAGGTAAAACTAGTTTTTTAAAATCATTTTTCATATATTTTGGGCGTTCCGGTCCATTCTTTGTCTCCATGGGGATTTTCAAAAAATTTTGGCATGAATGTTACCACTTAAACGACATTCGCGCGCAGACCCGTCGTACTTAAATTCAAGGTCACACTTAGACGTTAAAGGTCATTTTCATATATGCTTTGATGGGCGTGCCGGGTCCCATATCTTTTCATTCAGCATGTTTTTTAAAATAACTACGCATAATGGGGGAAAGAAAAGATGACTTTCGCGCGTAACCCAGATCGTAGGTCAAAGGGGCCAAACTAAAACTGGGCCATAAATTCTTAAAAATCCCATCGGGGCAGTGTCATCCTATGGAACAGCTTTTGGTTTTTTAAATTTTCTGTAAGTCCCCAAAAAAAAAAAATGTTTCGTTCTTAAAATGCCGCCCTGTACACGGGTTTCCATTGAAACATACATTTTCATCTGGAAATGAAATAAATCAATTTTTGGGGGTTATACGCAGTTTTTAATATAAGGGGTTATGTTCCTTTTTTTTTTGGGGAAAACATTTTGATGTAATTTTTTTCTGTTACATCCCCTTTCTATATCTGTACACACAGCGGGGTTACCATGGAAACTTACTCTCTCTGGCAATGGTATAATGGTTGATTAATTCATGAGCAGATTTTGGTTGAATGTTTACATTTTGTTTTTTGGTGGGAAAAACCTTGATTATTTGATTTCTTTTACACATATCCTTTTGTTTTATACACACAACAGGGGCCCCTGAAATGTACCCCTTTACTAGGCAATGGATAATGGATGGCCAACGTTCACAAACAGGTTAAACAGAATTTTTTGAGTGTATGGCTTCGTATGTTTCTTTCCTTTTTTGTTACCACTTTACATATTTTTCGATTTTCACAGTCTTTGTTAAATAACAAACGGGTTACCATGGAAAAATACCCCCTACACTACCGAATAAATGGATGACCGACTCCAAACACCAAACAATGAAAAAATACTGCAAACCCTCATGACAAACGCTTAGTTTTGAATCATAACCTTGCTAAATCTGTTTCTAAATTCAGGTAAAAATTAATTTTTCAAAATCCCCAGTTTTTTTAAAAGTTGTGCTTAAGAGAATCCAATCTAATTTTAGTTTTTTTGGGTTTTTTATGTGTTTCGGGGGTTTTATGTTTTGCAGGGGTTCGTTTACATTGCTATTTTTTTGTTTTGATTTGTTTGGGTTTGTTTTGGTTTTTGTGGAGAAAACTCAGTGTTTGGGTGGGGTTTTGGGAGGTTTTTCAGTGTTTTTTGTGGTGTTTTGGGGTGTTTCGTGTTTTTGTGTGTTTTTGGAGATATTTTTTTTGTGTTTTGTTGTTTCGTGGTGTCCCGTTTTTTCCGGTTTAAAAAATTTTGTCAAATGGGGTTTTTTTTTTTGTGCGATTGTTTGTCGAAT
>NW_026463487.1:0-78919 GCF_021730395.1 Mercenaria mercenaria
CGGGGTTTTCGTCTTTCATTGTTAATTGTTTTTTGTTTTACCTTACGATTAAAATTTCTATTTTTTTCAGTCACAAATTCAAATAAGTTAATATTGGGTGTGTTTTTAAAATTTTTTGGGCCTATAAATTTTAACTGAACGTCCATAGTCAACGCAAAAAAGGTGCAGCGACCTCTGGGGGGAACGCGCCAACTGTTCAAAATTTTATATCTGCTTTTATTCGTTTTGATTTTTGCTATTTTTTTTCCCCAAATGATGGGGGACTCGGGGGAAAAAAAATCCCCAGAGGGCAGGACGCAGACCAAACAAAATTGCATTTCTCTTTATCATAAACGGGAGGGGATATTGCTACCTATGTTATCCATTTTGCATGCTTTCTCTCAGATTTTTTCCAAACTGATGGCTGATGTTTTAATACAAACACTGTAAGTATAAGTTTAATATCCAAGGGGTTTTGCGACGGGGCAGCTATGGGAATGATGTTGACTTCACAAGCCGCAAGGGAAATCTTGTTGAGATTTCCAGTGGTTTTTGTGGATTGTGCAGCTTGGTCGTTTTTCAGGGGACAAGGGGGGAGTAATTTTTTTTTCATTAGTTTATTTCTTAGCTATATTTTTAATAGGGGGCAGTTTTCAATAATTATCAGATTTATTTCTTTAAATATTTTTCACAAATTTGAATATTCGGGTTTTCAAAAACCTGCTTTTTAAATTATTTTTATTGTAACCGTATCAATTGTTAAAAATGACTACAGTATTTGTTAGCATTGCTACTTTAAAAACCTTAGAAAGCTAAAGTCGACTTTTTTCCCAAATGACTAAAGTTTCGGGCATGGCTACAGTTTCTGTTTTTGGGGATTAAAGCTCGAAGTATTTTGGGGCAAACTATCCAACAAAGGAACAAACCCCTGACGAGTAGCATTTCCCGATCATACACGTAAGGGTTTTTAATTTATAAGTACTTTGAAATAATCGTTGATTCTTTTGTTCCTATGAAGTTTCAAAGCTTTCATATTGGATTAATTTTACCTAAAAAAAATTTTCTGGGGTTCCTGCAAGCCGTATTAAAAGGCAAGCGTTTCTAAAATACAAAAATTTTTTCTTTTGTTAGTAAAAAAGAAAAAATTCTTTTTATTTTCAAAGGGGTTTAAAACCCCTTTCAATACTGACTTTAGTGTAGTATTGTGGAAACCCAGGAAAAAAAATGCGGCCCTTTATTATATTGTATTAACAGGAAAAAACTTAGTTAACAACTACAATTCCCCCGCCTGCCTTGTGGTACCATAAAGCCCGATAAACGGAGTGCACGTCCCGTCATACCGGGCACCAGAGACCACTGGGGACCCTATCCTGCCCACTCAGAGTGTGCTGGGCCCTTATGTCATGATGTCAAAATATTGACGTGTTTTTTAACCAGTAGTAAAAACTTGCTTAAGAAATTTCCGTTTACGCGGGGCGAGTCGATCAAGAAGTATGTTACACTTCTGGGGTTTTTGATTAGCCGTGGGGTTTATGGAGAGCTAAAATTTTACTGTTTAAAGGGAAATTAAGTCGGGATCTTGTTATTGACTTTTCTGAAAAAATGTAAAAATTTTTAAAATGCTGTTGAATGGGAAAAATCTGGTTCTTACTAACTTTCCCTTTTTTTTTTCCGAACTGACTTTCTGAACATGTTAGGGTTTTGTCAAATTTTGTAACCTTTCTGGGTTTTTTTAAAGTTACAAAAAAATTATTTTGAAAACTTTAAGGGTAATATTAATGATAAAGAGGATTTTTTTAACATGCAAATATTGTCAATTAATCAAGCAACACCCAGTTGCTTCTACCAACGACCCAGTTGCTTCTACCAGACGGGACCATGACGGGAAGTACGCCAGGTATTACCCTTTCCCAAAGTGAAACTATAAAAAATTTTGATTTTAAATGCGTCATCATGAACCTGATATGCTTGTATAAAAAAACAATCTCAAAGGGGGATCAGTTTGTAAGGCGTTTGTTTCGGAAAAAAAATTCGACCCTAAATGAAGAGTTTGCTCTGTCTTAAAGTCATACTTAGCACTAAAAGATCAACTGTTCGTAAAATTAAATGATAAAATTAATTTAGTGTCATTGCGTCATTTGTGCATTAAAGTTAATTAATTTAAAACCTGTAGGTTTAATTGTTTCGGGAAATTTCACGAGTTCTCAGGGTGCATATTATTCCCTGCAAAAAAGTCAAACCCCCTCAAATTAATAATCTTTTTTATTACAACCATCTACACTAAATTCCATAAACTGGTAGACTATTGCGGGAAAAATATTCTGGGAAGTATGTATTAAAATAAATTCCACAAAAAAATTTACCATGTCTCACACAGACTGGCAAATATGGAAAAAGTTAACGATAAAGGGGATTTTGGGCCGCACGGGGGATTGGAGGGCCGGTACTGGTTGAAACCATTTAAAAATTTGAAATTTAAAAAAAGACCTCTATTTCACCTATGTAATTAATTCATTTTAAAACCCAACGAGAGCTACTTTTAAACAGTGAACATTTCATTTTAATTTAACCATATTTTAACTTAGGTATGTCATAACAACTGTATCAAAAATACAATTTTGTTTTCATGCTCTTTCTTTTCCCCGTTAATTACAATGGTACCGAAACTCGGGAAAATTTTCCTGCACTGCACCTAATTTCGTATTGGTTGACGTAATTCAGTGTGTTTGTTGCACTATTTTTTTTATTATTCAGATTTTCAATTTTATTCAGGCTATTTCATAAATTTATGATATTTTTATTATTTTTACGTGTGTTTTATGTAAAAAAGGGTTTATTTTTTTTGGGATCGGGAAAGGCACCTTTTCAGCGATGAATATTGCGATCCTAAATCGCGCAAATTTCCCCTGAAAACTCGTGCATATTTTTTCCCTCAAAACTAAAAACCCAAAATTATCTGCAAAATTTTTTATCTCTAAAAGTTTTTTAAAGCATAGAAAATATTTTTTTTTTCAGCATTAAGGTGAATTTTACGATTGTTTTTTTGCCCACGGGGGCAAAACCCCCTAGGGATATATTTTGAAATATCCGTCTTTTTGTCAGCACTTTCGTTGTACCGGCGTTTTTGGGTTTTATCTTTTTTTAAAGAAACAGGTTTTCAACGTTAAATTTAACGACATGTGCATATTGTCCGGATTTTCCCTTTCATATTCTTTTTGGGTTTTGGGCCTTTTTTCGACTTTTAAAATTTTACAACTAATTAAACATCGTGTACCACTGTCATTTTTACCCCATTCCAATAAACATAAGGGACATGTAATATTTTCGCCTCTGTCTGATTTTTTTCCGGTTTTTGGCCTTTTTTTCGGACCTCGAATAAAGGACAACACCAAAACAAACACTGGGCTCATTCCCACAATTCAAAAGAAAAATTGGTTAACATTTTCGCTTGAAGACTGCCATTTTTTCGGAGTTCGGTGCGTGTTTTTTGGGGTTTTTTTCGTGTTTTAAAATTCTTAGTAAAATTCTAAAAAAACATTTTCAGTGGGCAATTTTTTTAAAGATGTTACATCATTCTTTTTTTATTTCGGCAATTACGCAAAATTAATTTTTCTTTACAGATTACACGGTTCTATTGGGGGGGTTTGTTAACTTGGTTTTAAAAAACATTGATTCATTGGTCTTGAGAAACCTGCTTTGTAATTTTACATATTTTTTTCCCTATTTGGAGAAAACCCACTTTTTGCATAAGGGATGGTTTGGGGCCCCAAAACCATAATTCATATTTTAAATGACCAAAAACATTGCCCAAAGGTACTAAATTTATCGGTTTATCGCAACATTTTTTTGGACTTATATACTCTCCCTTTTTTAAAACCCCAACTTTATTTTAAAACCAAAATATTTTATTAATAAAATCACATTGTTTCGCAAAGTTTTATCTCAAACTCTTCAGATGGGATAAAAGATTTTTTTGCAGCATTAAAGGTGAATTAGACCACGTAAGTTGTGATATTTTTATGCCACGGTGTCAAAAGGCCATGGGGATATCATCCTCCGTCTCAAATTTCTTTTTTTACTCACGCTCTTACAGTTTATATCTTTTGAGATGAAATTGGTATACAAATTAACATTTAAATTTCATACGATTTTTATGTCGTTTCTTTTGGAATATTAGTCTTTTTCGGACTTTAAACTTTGGGGAAAAATTTCAACTAGACAAACATTTTACACAGCTCACATATAGTTTCCACCAAATTCAATGAAACAAAGTCCACACATTGTAAAAGTTCAAGTCAACGATATTAAAAATATGCCGCCCATGGAAAAACCACATACTCGTTTGCGCCAGCGGGGTCCTTTCAGCTGGGCAGGGTCCATGCGTTTGCTAACCGTTTTTTCCCAATTGCAAAAGGCTTTGAAACGAAAAGCATGGATCCTGACCAGATACGATGCGCATGCTGGTCTGGATCCATGCCGGTCGCAAATGCACTATGTTGGTTTTCTCATGGCGCGGCTCATACATTATAGGCAAGAGAATTACTGTGAAAAGACATGCCTGGCAATCGGTCGCCAATCATTAAGCTATTCTTAGCATATTTTAATTGAATTTCATGGATTTTACTGGTTATTGTAGCACCAGATGTACAAAGTATAATTATTTCAGGTTTGAAAAGGCAAGAAAACAGTTTTACGTTACTGAAAGACATAGAAAAGAATCAATTGCAGAAACATATCATCATGCCATCCTGTGTTTGTTATTTCCAACAGAAGACAGTGCGATGCGTTCCAGGTAATACCTTTAAAAAGTCTGTTTGATACTAGCTCTGTCTGTAAGCAATTAATGATTTTTAGCTCGACTATACGAAGTATAAGGAGAGCTATCCTACTCGACCCGGCGTCGGTGTCGGTTAAAGATTTTTTTACACTTTCTCCTTTTTTGTGCCCCCCCATGAGTGGTGGGGGCATATAGATTTGGTCTTGTCCGTCCGTCCGTCCGTCCGTCCGAAGTTCGTGACACGCCTAGCTCAAAAAGTATTTGATATAAATTCATGAAACCTTGCATGAGTCTTTATCATGATATGAACTTGCGCACCTCCTATTTTTCGTCAGGCTCCGCCCCCTATTTTTAGAGTTATGGCCCCTGAAATAGTCAAAAATGCACATTATCACCTTGTGACGCACCTAGCTCAAAAACTATTTGATATAGATTCATGAAACCTTGCATGTGTATTAATCATGATATGAACTTGCGCACCTCCTATTTTTCATTTTGGTCCGCCCCTTATTTTCAGAGTTATGGCCCCTGAAATAGTCAAAAATGCACATTTTCACCTTGTGACACGCCTAGCTCAAAAAGTATTTCATATAAATTGATGAAACCTTGCATGAGTCTTTATCATGATATGAACTTGCGCACCTCCTATTTTTCATCTGGCTCTGCCCACTATTTTTAGAGTTATGGCCCCTGAAATAGTCAAAAATGCATATTTTCACCTTGTGACACGCCTAGCTCAAAAAGTATTTGATATAGATTCATGAAACCTTGCGTGTATATTAATCATGATATGAACTTGCGCACCTCCTATTTTTCATTTGGGTCCGCCCCCTATTTTCAGAGTTATGGCCCCTGAAATAGTCAAAAATGCACATTTTCACCTTGTGACACGCCTAGCTCAAAAAGTATTTCATATAAATTGATGAAACCTTGCATGATTCTTTATCATGATATGAACTTGCGCACCTCCTATTTTTCATTTGGGTCCGCCCCCTATTTTCAGAGTTATGGCCCCTGAAATAGTCAAAAATGCACATTTTCACCTTGTGACACGCCTAGCTCAAAAAGTATTTCATATAAATTGATGAAACTTTGCATGATTCTTTATCATGATATGAACTTGCGCACCTCCTATTTTTCATTTGGCTCCGCCCCCTATTTTTTGAGTTATGGCCCCTGAAATAGTCAAAAATGCACATATTCACCTTGTGACGCGCCTAGCTCAAAAAGTATTTGATATAGATTCATGAAACCTTGCATGTGTATTAATCATGATAAGAACTTGTGCACCTCCTATTTCTCTTTGGGTCTGCCTCCTATTTTTTAGAGTTATGGCCCCTGAAATAGTCAAAATTGCACATTTTCACCTTGTGACACCCCTAGCTAAAAAAGTATTTCATATAAATTGATGAAACCTTGCATGAGTCTATATCAAGATATGAACTTGCGTACCTCCTATTTTTCGTCTGGCTATGCCCCCTATTTTTAGAGTTATGGCCCCGAAATAGTCAAAAATGCACATTTTCACCTTGTGACGCGCCTAGCTCAAAAAGTATTTAATATAAATGGTTGAAAACTTGCATAAGTCTTTATCATGATATAAACTTGCACACCTCTAATTTTTTGGCTGGTTCCACCCCTATTTTTAAAGTTATGGCCCCTGAAATAGTAAAAAAATGCACTTTTTCACCTAATTATGTGCCTAGCTCAAAAAGTATTAGATGTAAATTCAGGAAACCTTGCAGGAGTCTTTATCATGATGTGGCCTTGCACTCTTGGCATTCTTCTTGAGAATCTTACTCTTATTACAGAGTTATGGCCCTTGAAATAGCCAGAATAGTGGATTTTTTGTTTGTGATGCTCATAGCTCAAAAAGTATAGGGCCTAGAATAATGAACCCTTTTCATAAAATGTTTGTTGAGGCTATACCCCATTAAGACTGCAGACATTTGAATTATTGCCCCTTATTTGTGACTAATGTACCAGTGGGGGGCACACCCTGTGTCCTACAGACACATTCTAGTTCTTCTTATCTCTGTAATTACTTGATGGATTTGATCCAAACTTAAAATAGTTATTCCCCATCATCACCCACATCATCTGACATAAAGGCCATAACTCTGGCACCAATATTTCATGAATTATTCCCAATTTTTACTTAGATTTTCAGGTTAAAGTTTTGATACACTTTCACTCTATCTCTGTTATTACTGAATGGATTTGATTCGTACTTAAAATAATTGTTCAACATCATCACCCACATCATATGACACAAGGTGCATAACTCTGGCACAAATTTTTCATGAATTATTCCCCCTTTTACTTAGAATTTCAGGTTAAAGTTTTGATACACTTCCTCTCTATCTCTGTTATTACTGAATGGATTTGATTCAAACTTAAAATAATTGTTCAAAATCATCACCCACATCATATGACACAAGGTTCATAACTCTGGCACCATTTTTTCAAGAATTATGCCCCCTTTTACTTAGAATTTAAGGTTAGTTTCAATGCATTTTCAATATATCTCAGTTATTATGAAATGCATTTGATTCAAACTTGAAGTAGTTGTTCTACATCATCACCCGCATCATATGACACCAGGTGCATACCTCTTGCACCAATATTTAATGAATTATGCCCAATGTTTGCTTAGAATTATACTTATATAGTGTTTATATGATACACTTTATCTTGACCTCTCTTATTACTTAATGTTTTTGACACAGACTCAAGCTATTGTGCAATATCTTCATTCACCATTGGAGTCATTAAACACTCCAGTGACAGCTCCAGTGCCCTCAGATGTGCACAGTTTCACTATCCAGCATAGGAATACTCGAGCACGTTGTCTTCTGTGACAGCTCTTGTTTTTTAACAATTTTTTTGACATCTGTTCTGCAATAGTTTGTTTAAAGCATGGCTATACGAATTATGTAGAGATCTATCGTACTCACAATTTCATCGGCGTCCGCGTCTGCGGCCATTTCAGATTCAGGCTATAGTTTTTATGCATTTTCACTTTAACTCTGTTGTTACTCAAATCTAAAATACTTGATCCTCAACATCATCAACATCATATGACATAAGGTCCCGGAACCACTCTGTCATGAATACTGTCCACTTTTACCCGGAAACATTATTCATGATTCTCAACAAGCTGATATCTCTGTTCTTACTCCTCGAAACTGAATGAAACTATACATTCCTTCCCTTTAATAGTATCAAGTCAATGACTTAGGTTTCATAAGTCTTTCTATTATTTTGGCGAAAATATATTTCTTTTTTACTTAGACATTTTTCAAGAAAATTCTAATTGCGATTGTCGGTGAGTTAGTTTTCTGAGTAACTACTAACTACACGTTGTAACTGAATGAAAATTCGCATTTACTTCTCGCCACCTTCATACCAACTAAATGACATAGTTTTCATAACTCTTAATACCATTTTAATGAAAATATTATGGCCTTTCCTTTAGCTCGACTACTTGAAGAATATTGCACTCACCAATTCGCCGGCGCCCAAGTTTTGTTCAGCTTTTGTATGTAAGCTGGTATTAGTACCCACAAGGGGAAATGGATGGAAAATTCACACACTTGTTCATTGAAATAATCGGACATGCTCTGCTCAGTTGCACTACTTTGCATTTTTACAAAATTATTTTCCTTTTTCAACTTAGCAGTTTTAGTTGGTTTTTGTATCCCAGTGGTATCCCAGTGCCCTCTGATGGAAATAGATTGATACTTCCCACACTTAATCACTGTCATGAACTATGTACTCACCATGGCGTCCTCGGCGGCGTTACACATTGGTAAAAGTTTTGTTTGCAAGTACGTATAGCTATCATTTAAAGATACGCTATATAAAACTTTGAAATTCCCTTTTTATACGTCCGTTTGAAAACGGGACGTATTATGGGAACGTTCCTAGCGGGCGGGTGGGCGACGTCCGCAGACTTTGTCCGATGCATATCTTCTTCATGCATGGAGAGATTTTAATGAAACTTCGCAGAATTGTTCACCATCATAAGGCGGAGTGTCATGCGCAAGAATCAGGTCCCTAGGTCTAAGGTCAAGGTCACAGAGGTCAAAGGATACAAGAATGAAAACTTTGTCCGGAGAATTTCTTCTTCAAGCATGAAGGGATTTTGCTATAACTTGGCACAAATGTTCACCACCATGAGACGGAGTGTCATGCACAAGAACCAGGTCCCTAGGTCTAAGATCAAGGTCACATTTAGAGGCCAAAGGTAAGATACAAGAATGACTTTGTTCGGAGCATTCCTCCTTCCTATAGGAGGGAAGTTGATGTAACTTGGCACAATTGTACACCATCAGGAGGCGGAGTGTAATGCACAGGTCCCTTCTTTAGAATTATTTCCCTTTGTTGTTATTATAAATAGCTTTCCCCTAGTTGTTACTATAAATAACTTTTATTGTAACTTTTTAGCTCACCTGAGCCACAGGCTCATGGTGAGCTTTTGTGACCGCTCAATGTCCGTCGTCCGTCGTGCGGTGTGCGTCGTCCGTCGTCAGTCATCCGTCCGTCAACAATTTCTAAAAAAAATCTTCTTATTAAAAACCACTGGGCAGAATTACACCAAACTTCATAGGAATGATCCTTGGTTAATCTCCTTTCAAATTTATTCAAACAATTGAATTCCATACAGAACTCTAGTTGCAATGGCAACCGAAAGGAAAAATTTAAAAAATCTTCTTGTCCAAAACGACAGGTCATAGGGCTTTGATATTTGGTATGTAGCATCATCTAGTAGTCCTCTACCAAGGTTATACAAATTATCCCCCTAAGGTCAAATATGGCCCCACCCTGGAGGTCACATTGTTAACATAGACTTATATAAGGAAAATTTTGAAATTCTTGTCCAAAACCACAAGGCGTAGAGCCTTGATATTTAGCATGTGACATCATGTAATTGTCCTCTGTATAGATTGCTGCTCAAATTATGCCCCTGGGGTGAAAAGAGGGCCCGCGCCGGGGGTCCCAAGTTTAACATAGACCTTTATAGGAAAAACATTTAAAAATCTTCTTGTCTGAAACCACAAGACCTAGGCCTTTGATATTTGGTATGTAGCATTGCCTAGTGGCCCTTTTCGAAGATTGTTCGAATTATGCCCTTGGGGTGAAAAGAAGCCCCGCCCTAGGTTGTTATATGAGTTATATAGGAAAAAATACTTAAAAAATTATCTGATCATATTTCCTGATGACCCAAAGTAGGGGTCATTTGACTGTGACCTTGACCTACTGACCTACTTTCTTGTTTTTTAAGATACAGCCTTGAAATTTGGATGACATGCAGTTTTGCACACCAATCTTTAATTAAAAGTGACTTTCAGTGACCATGAATGTCACGTGACCTACTGACCTACTGTTTTAATATTTTAGCATCAGTTTGACTTTTGAAACATGAAGCTCATATTACTCAGGTGAGCGATCCAGGGTCATCATGACCCTCTTGTTTATATTTTTTTTTTATAATTGACCACTTTCCTGCGGTACAACACAGATGTTACTTTCAAATTTAGGGTGTATTTTAAAGTATCTCTACCTGGTAAGGAGATTTTTTTTGTGGATTTAGAAAACCAAAATACTTACAGTAATTACTACACAACCACAGAATTAAAATTCCATTTGCAAATACAGGTGCTAGTGTAAAGAAATTTGCTATGACGGGCATATATTGTGACATTCTGGCACTCTTGTTGGACATAGAAAATCCTGGTTAAAGTTTTGCATGCAAGTATCTATATAGCTATTGTTTAAAGGCATACAGCTTTGAAACATTTTTTCTAGGTCAATAACCAACTTCTTAGAATCAAGTCCCATAACTCTGACATGTATTTCGGGCAGATTATGCACTCTTTTTGAATTAGAAAATCCTGGCTAAAGTTATGCATGCAAGCTACTATCTTCAAACCTGATGCAGATATTGATTTGAAACTTCAAATGTGTCTTCCGAGTTATAAAACTAGGTGATAGCATCAAGTTCGATAACTCTGACATTTATTTTGCAAAATTATGTTCACTTGAACTTTTTAACTTCTGGTCAAGTTTTGCATGCAAGTTACTATCTCCAAAACAATGCAGATACTGGACCGAAACTCTACAGATATTTAAACATATAGGGTAATATTCTTGCTTCGAATAGGCGAGCATTGGCTGTCGTATTGACAGCTCTTGTTTTATATAGAAAACTTTTAAAACTGTGCACAATTTTTTATCATCATTAGGTGAATAAGTAGAAATATCTCTCGCAAGCATTTCGTTATAATTATGCCGCCTTATGTATGCGAAATTATAATTATCCCCCGCCGATGAAATTGGGAGAGGGGTATTGAAATGGCGTTGTCCGTCCGTCCGTCCGTTAGTCCGTCCGTCCGCAGCCATTTCTCAGTAACTACCTTGTAGAATTTCATGAAACTTGAAATAAACAGGAACCAACATACTGCGATGATGCCCGTCAATTTTTTTTTGATTGGTCAATTTCCCTTAGAGTTATTGCCCTTGATTTAATGAAAAATGTCCATCCGCAGCAAATTCTCAGTAACTAGCAGATAGAATTTCATCAGACTTGATATAGACATGAACCAAGATACTGTGATGATGCCCTTCAAGTTTTTTTTCGATTAGTCAATTTCCCTTAGAGTTATTGCCCTTGATTTAATGAAAAATGCACAAAAATGTCCGTGGGCAGCCATTTCTCAGTTACTAGCAAGTAGAATTTCATCAAACTTGAAATAAATATGAACCAACATACTTTGATGATGCCCGTCATTTTCTTTTTTTTATTGGTCAATTTTCCATACAGTTATTGCCCTTTAATTGTTTAAAAATCCACAGATTTGTACATAACACCAACCAATTGGTAGAATTTCATTAAACTTCTTTCATTTTTTTCCATGAACATTTATTATAAACGTGAAGTTGTGTACCCACACCTGGTCGCCACCTTGCCTTGGTCACACCCCCTCCCCCCCTCCGCACCCCCACCCCAATTTTTTTTTATTATTAATTTTCCATCAATATTTATAATCAACATGTAAACTTTCGTACCCTCACCCCTCACCCCCACCCCTCACTCAAAAAAAACCCAAAAAAACAACAACATCCATTTTCTGTTAATTTGATTTTGACTAATGAAATTATTTGCTTCTTTGTAACATTCTTAACTTTTTGCTGGATATATTTTTTTGCCGTTCCTCACCACAGACCCTTTCGGCAGGGGATACCAATTCATCGAATTTGCTTGTTTCTTGGTTATTTTGTTTTTGTTTTGGGTAACTATAACAGCTTTGAACCTTCATACATTTGTTTATTATCCCCCGACGAAAGTCGGAGGGATATAGTTTTGGCGTTGTCCGTCCTTCCGTCCGTCTTTCCGTCCGTCCGTCCATCTGTCCTTCCTTCCATCCGTCCGTCCGGAGCCATATCTAGGAAATGGTTGGGGATATTTATTAGTCCCCTACTGGTTGAAAATCAGTTTTGGGGACTATAGGAATGCTCTTTTCTGTCATTCCGTCATTCTGTCATTCCGTCCGTCCGCAATTTCGTATCCGGTCCATAACTCTGTCATCCATGAAGGGATTTTAATATTACTTGGCACAAATGTTCCCCATGATGAGACGACGTGTCATGCGCAAAACCCGGACCCCTAGCTCAAAGGTCAAGGTCACAATAGGAGGTCAAAGTTCAACAGGGCTTTTTTCCTGTCCGGTCCACAACTCTCCCATCCTTGAAGGGATTTTAGTATTACTTGGCACAAATGTTCCCCATGATGAGATGATGTGTCATGCGTAAATCCCGGACCCCTAGCTCAAAGGTCAAGGTCACAATTGGAGGTCAAAGGTCAACAGGGCTTTTTTCCTGTCTGGTCCATAACTCTCCCATCCATGAAGAGATTTTAATATTACTTGGCACAAATGTTCCCCATGAGGAGACGACCTGTCATGCGCAAAACCTGGACCCCTAGCTTAAAGGTCAAGGTCACAATTGGAGGTCAAAGGTCAACAAGGCTTTTTTCCTGTCCAGTCCATAACTCTCCCATCTATGAAGGGATTTTAATATTACTTGGCACAAATGTACCTCATAATAAGACGATGTGTCATGCAGACCCCTAGCTCAAAGGTCAAGGTCACACTTAGCAGTCAAATGTTAACATAGCATGAACAGGGTCTGTTTCGTGTCCGGTCCATAACTCTGACATTCATTAAGGGATTTTAATATCACTTATCACAAGTGTTCCCCATGATGAGACGACGTGTCATGCGCAAATCCCGGAGCCCTAGCTCAAAGGTCAAGGTCACAATTTGGGGTCAAAGGTCAACAGAGTTTTTTTCCTGTCCCGTCCATAACTCTGCCATCCATGAAGGGATTTTAATATTACTTGGCACAAATGTTTCCCATGATGAGACGACGTGTCATGCGCAAACCCAGTACCCTAGCTTAAAGGTCAAGATCACACTTTGAGATCAAAGGTCAAGAGGATTTTTTTCCTGTCCGGTCTATAACTTTGTCATGCAAAGCAGGATTTAGATATCAGTTGGCACAAATATTCCCCTGGATGAGACAACATGTCATGCACAAGAACCAGGTCCCTAGCTCTAAGGTCAAGGTCATATTTAGAGGTCAAAGGTCAAATTCAAGAATGACTTTGTACGGAACATTTCTTCTTCATGCATGGAGGGATTTTGATGTAACTTGGACCAAATGTTCACCACCATGAGGCACCCTTGTTTTTAGAATTACGTCCCTTTGTTTTACTATAAATAGATTTTATTGTAACTTTTTTATTACTGGCGGTAGAGAAAAATCGAGACCACTTTTCTGTGGTACAGCATGCATGTTACATCCAATTTTTAGGTGTATTTTGACCTATCTCTACCTGGTAAAGAGTTTCTTGTGGACTTATATTATTATTATTATTATTTTTTTATTTATTTATTTATTTATTTTTTTTTTTTTAAAGATTAATTTCCCTTTGTTGTTACTATAAATAACTTACATGATAACATTTTTATAATCAGCCCAAAAAATTCAATATGAAAACAACTGTGGGTTTTTATATATGCACATTTTAATCCAAGTGTGTTGTTATAATGTTATAACATATTGTATATGTAGTACAATATTGTTTATACATCATTGACAGATATCAGTTCATTATGTTATACTGCAGTAGAAAAAATTAGGTGCCTTCCAGTAGGGGACTTTGTATTGCATGGCAGTACTTCATTCACTTGTTTAAAACTTCATATACGTGTTCACCACTATGAGTTCTTGCGGCCCGTCAAGTTTCAGTCAGATTGCCCAAGTAACACCAGGGTTATGGCCCTTAGAAGTTTCTAGTGTTAACTATATAGGGTACTATAAATATGGCAATTTCTGCATCATAACTTTTGATATATTTGACCTTGAACTATGAAACTTTAACAGAATTTAGAGCACTATAATGTGGTTGTGCACACACAATTTCGTTTGGATTTCTTTTGTAACTGCAGAGTTATTGCCCTTTAATTGTCTAAAAATCCACATATTTGTACATAACAAACTTGCCATTTGGCAGAATTTCATTAAATTTCTTTCATTCTTTTCTGTGAACATTTATTATAAACATGTGAAGTTGTGCACCCACACAGGGTCGCCCACTTGCCTTGGTCACCCGGGGTGACCCCTGGGTCATTGTTGACCCCGCCCCAGGGGTCACTTGATTTTACATAGGAAAATCTTTAAAAATCTTCTTCTCAAAAACCAGAAGCCCTAGAGCTTAGATATTTGAATTGTTGCATTGCCTAGTGGACCTCTACTAAAGTTGTTCAAATCATGACCCAGGGGTCAAAATTGACCCCGCCCCATGGGTCACTTGATTTTACATAGGAAAATCTTCAAAAATTTTCTAAAAATAAACCAGAAGGCCTAGAGCTTAGATATTTCACATGTAGCATTACCTAGTAGACCTCTACAAAATTTGGTCAAAATTGACCCCGCCCCAGGGGTCACTTGATTTTACATAGGAAAATCTTCAAAAATTTTCTAAAAATAAACCAGAAGGCCTAGAGCTTAGATATTTCACGTGTAGCATTGCCTAGTGGACCTCTACAAAATTTATTCAAATCATGACCCCAGGGTCAAAATTGACCCTGCTTCAGGGGTCACTTGATTTTACATAGGAAAATCTTCAAAAATTTTCTAAAAATAAACCAGAATGCCTAGATCTTAGGTATTTGACATGTAGCATTGCCTAATAGACTTCTACAAAATTTGTTCAAATCTTGACCCCCAGGGTCAAAATGACCCAGCCCCATGGGGTTACTTCATTGTACATAGAAAAATCTTCAGAATTTTCTAAAAATAAACCAGAAGGCCTAGAGCTTAGATATTTCACATGTAGCATTGCCTAGTGGACTTCTACAAAATTTATTCAAATCATGACCCCGCCCAAGGGGTCACTTGATTTTACTTAGGAAAATCATTAAAAATTTTCTTAAAATAAACCAGAAGGCCTAGAGCTTAGATATTTCACATGTTGCATTGCCTACTGGACCTCTACAAAATTTGTTCAAATCATGACCCCTGGGTCATAATTGACCCCACTCCACGGGTCACTTGATTTTACATAGGAAAATCTTCAAAAAATTTCTAAAAATAAACTAGAAGGCCTAGATCTTAGATATTTGACATGTAGCATTGCCGAGTAGACTTCTACAAACTTTATTCAAATCATGACCCCTGGGGTCAAATTGGCCCCGCCCCAGGGGTTACTTGATTGTACATAGGAAAATCTTCAAAATTTTCTAAAAATAAACCAGAAGGCCTAGAGCTTAGATATTTGACATGTAGCATTGCCTAGTGGACCTCTACAAAACTGGTTCAAATCTTGACCCCACAGGGTCAAATTGACCCAGCCCCAGGGGTTACTTGATTGTACATAGGGAAATCTTCATAAATTTGCTAAAAATAAACCAGAAGGCCTAGGTCTTAGATATTTGATATGTAACATTTCCTAGTAGACTTCTACAAACTTTGTTCAAATCGTGACCCCCGGGTTAAAATTGGCCCCGCCCCAGGGGTTACTTGATTGTACATTGGAAAATCTTCCAAAAAATTTCTAAAAATCATCAGTTTGACATTAGAAACATGTAGCTCATATTACTCTGGTGAGCGATCCAGGGTCATCATGACCCTCTTGTTTTTCATTTTTAATTTTCCATCAATATTTATAATCAACATGTGAAATTTTGTTTCCTCTCCCGTTGCCCCGGACCCCCACACCCTTAAAAAATAAATATATATACATATATATATTTCCATTCCTTTTTTTTTCTTTTTAAATGTTCAAACCTTCAACATGTTAAGTTGTGACTGCACAAGCCTTGCCCTCAGTCATATTCAAGATATCTTACCAGTGTTCTCATAAGGACATCTGTTTTTTTAAATGTACATGTTAAACAACAACACCTGGTGCCAAACCACTCAAAGACAATATTTCGTTCCAGTTAAACTTCAAGCTCATATTTCAGTTAACTGCATTTAATTTTAAAAGCTAAGCTTATTACAGTAAGCATATCCCATTCAAAATAAATTCTTTAGTCAGGATCAAAGTATCATACATTTATTATGTACTCTTTAATTAAACATTTGTTTTCTGTTAAATTGATTTTGACTAATGAAATTATTTGCTTCTTATTAACATCCTTAACTTTTTGCCGGATATATTTTTTTGCCATTCCTCACCACAAACCCTTTCGGCGGGGGATACCAATTCATCGAATTTGCTTGTTATTATTCAGTTAGTAAATAGGCCAAGAATCATAATATTTTTCTTGCATTTTGTAGCATGAAAGCCCATTTAAATTGACAAAATTGGTATTTTTGTTACTTTTGTTTTGGGTCACTGCTTGAATACTATAGATTTGAAACTTTATACCTTTTTATATGCCCGTTTAAAAAATCGGACATTTTATGTAATGGAGCATGATTGCTTGCGTCTGTCGGTCTGTCTGTCTGTCTGTCTGTCCGTCGTATTTCGTGTCCGGAACATAACTCAATAACCATTCAAGTTATTAACTTTAAACTTGTCATAAAGGTTTGTGGCGATTAGACAATATGCAAAGCGCATAGGTCAAAGGTCACTGTCACAACAGCGTAAAATATCTAGTTTCTTGTTGTTTATATGCTGCCTTTGATTAAATATTTCCATTCCAAATTTTTATTTATTTTGCTTGCGAAGGAAGGGGAGAGATATATTTTTGCTGATTACTCTGAATAGAAAAAAAAATCATGAAATATTTAGTTAAATTTGATTTGACCTTACATCTTGAAGTATTTCGTGTCTTAATTATTTATAATCATTTTCAGATTGATTTCAAACACACAAGAGAGAAATATATGCGGAAGGAAGAAAGAAGTATGATGAATTCACGACAAACCTTGCACAGGATATAAGCATGACACCACCACAGCCACCCTGACACAAGCATATTTAAACAAATTAGAAATAAGCTGACATGTTTATAATCATATCCCCACGTACAAAGTATATGGGGTTATATTGGAGTCACGTATGTCCACCAGTCTGTTCGTCCGTCCGTCCATCGTGTCCGCTTTCATAAAACTGACATCAATTATTAACCACATCAAGACGGTGTGCTGAGCTCACAACCCATGTCACTAGGTCCAAAGTTAAGGTTACTCTTTGAGGTCAAAAGTCATATAGTTTAACTTCATGTCCGCTCCATATTGTCTAAATGGCTTGGAAGGTACAAAGCTCGACTACTCGAAGAATAAAGATGATTGTTATACTTGCCTTTGCGTCGGTGTCACTGTCACCGATGTATTCAAGTTAAAATTTTATAGCAAGCTTGTGTCACTATATATTCTTTACTACTTCCCCTTTTAACTTCAAACTTCATATAAGTGTTAGTCTTGGTAAGGGACAGACATGTATTACTTTTAGAGTCTGGCTTCCTAAACGTCAAGGTCACTGGGTCAAACATTATAACAGTGCTGGTTAAAGTTTGACAAACTTCTCAATTTCACCATATCCTCTTAACCATATAATCACCAAACCTTACATAAGGATTGACCTTAGGAAAGGGCAAACATCTTTAGGTTTAAGATCAGGTAGGTCAAAGATCAAGGGCACTGGGGTCAGATTTTATAATAATGTTGGTTAAAGTTTTATGGCACACTTCTCAGTTTGACATATAACTCATACTGTTTCTTTGCACTGGTATCCCGTATATCCCACATTTTTAAGCCCTACCCACACTGTCTATACCCCAATCCCGACACCTACCCAAAGATACATTCCTCACACTAACTTACATTTCATATTCCCCTCATCTCCGCTACCCACCTGTCTTCACCTACTTCCACCAATCCCATTTCACCACTTCTCGCTCAAAACAAAGAAGATTTATTTTACATTTTCTTTACGCCCGCCCGCTTAGCTCAGTAGGTAAGAGCGTTGGTCTACGGATCGCGGAGTCGTGAGTTCGATCCTCGGGCGGGGCATATGTTCTCCGTGACTATTTGATAAACGACATTGTGTCTGAAATCATTAGTCCTCCACCTCTGATTCATGTGGGGAAGTTGGCAGTTACTTGCGGAGAACAGGTTTGTACTGGTACAGAATCCAGGAAAACTGGTTAGGTTAACTGCCCGCCGTTACATGACTGAAATACTGTTGAAAAATGGCGTTAAAACCCAAAACAAAACAAACAAACATTTTCTTTACAATTAATTATATTGTAAATTAATGTATATCTTGTATATCATATGTTTATATGATGTTTAAGTATCCCTTATTCCCACACTTCTACTCCCAACCCCACTCACTTCCAAATTTTTTTCCTATACATGTATATTGTTTACATCTCTCACACATCACATCTCACCCCTATCTCCTATTCTACAGCAACACCCCCTCACTTTCTCTATATTTCTTTTACATCTTTCATACTCCACTTGTATTTCATTTGGATTTGTTTACCCCTCATAACCCTTACCCCTCCCTACATACACTGCTACCTCTAGCCACTCACAGAAAACCTTTTTCGTACATTTCTGACACATATTGTTTTTTAGATTCTTAGATTCCCTCATCTCCCAGCACCTACTTCCACTTAACGTTGATCATTAGGTTCAAGGGCAAAGTCACACATGAAGGTCAAAAGTCATGGTGACAAAGTCTGGGGGTATTAATCACCTTCAGTGATAGCTTTAACTGCTCATGTTTAAGCGGCCTAAATGTATAACAATAGCTGAATTGTATCATTTATTTTACAAGTGTTTGTTAAATTTTAGGATAAATAGTTTCAGTAAATTTAGAAAATTATATAATTTAAGATCGGTGATACAGTCGAACTATTTTTAGACGATTCAGATACTTCTAGCTAGGTTTGTTTTTGGCCTTGAAATTATGCATTTTTATTTTTATTGCATTATTTAAAAAAATACATTTTTGAACACAAAATTCACATTTGACTTTGATAAATAAAATAACAGGGGCAGCCAGTATTTGTAAGAAACCACATAGAATAATACTGATTTGGTTAATTATTTCAAAAGCATCTCAAATATAAGTTACTTTTAAACTGGACAGGGATAGTTTTCAAAGATAAATAAATATGCGTAGATCTGTTTATGAACACAAATAAAACATTTTGGGACATGAGTTAAACTCCGATATTTGTTTGTTTCAGTGATAGATCGAAATACAGAATCATTCTAGACTCAACTCCCGCAAATGTAAACATTTGAAATAATTCAGTTTTACTTATTAATTAAAGACTTTTTTTCATTTTCATGTACAATTTATCAGTGTACGTCACACGTAACGTTACGCTTGCTCTTATGGCAATAAATATGTTGGAAAAAGTAATATAGTTCTACGAGACTGATTTCTTTTTCATTTTAATAAAGTTATTTTCTACTGTTTTTTTTTGTTAAAAAACTATCCGATTATGTGTAGATCTAATTCATATTCTTTCGCGTTAGATTGATGTTGCGTGCAAGTGAAAGTTGCGTTTGGATTTCTCACTTCTAAATCTGTGGGTTTATCAGGCTATAATGTGTCGTTATGTTTCAGTAATACTCTGAATGCTTGAAATAAAATTTCATACTCTAGTAACAACAAAATGTACAGATAAAATCGTAATAGTTTTATTCAAACACACATTCTACCGTCTTTTGTCTGGGTCAACCTAATGTAGCTTTTGAAAGTCATTTTGGCCTCATTTCTTGTACACTGAATTTTACACTGTTTGGCGTAACTCTTAACCGCATAACTCTTAACCGACACCTTACTCTTGAGCATTAACATTAACTCTTGGGGCTGAAATGAATTTTAAAGCAACTTTGTCTTTTATAGGAACAATGTGTTAAACTTTAAATGTTTTTAGAAATGATGGGTAAAAAGATGTACTGATCAAATGTTTAATAGAATTGTGGGCAAACATTTTTAGTTCGCGCTTTTGAAGGATTACTGAAATATAACGTTAGATTATAACATGATAAACTCATTGATTCAAACGGAGAGAAATCCAAACATGATTTTCACTAGTACGGAACAACACTTGAACGCGAAAGGATATGACTGAAAATTTGTTTCAAAAAGACAAAGATGTGTAGCAGTGCTTACAAAACCACTAAAATAAATGCCAAACGATTAAAATGTAAACGAAATGCGTATCTTGTAGAACTATCAACATAAGCATTATGACGTCATGAAATACAGCACGACGTTACGTAACACTCGTGTATATGCGCGGTGGAATGAGATAAGATACGATTAGATAAATTTATATTAACTCGACAAGATATAAAACAATACAACATAAACTGTAAGTGAGCTTTTAAACCGACCATAATTGTAAGAATAAAAAAGAACGTGTAATACTGAATTATCTACTCAGTGAAAGATATTTCGATCTTGTACTGAAACAAACAAACAAACAAACGAATGCCCCTTTCTATATCTTTTTATAGCAGGAGTAGGTAACAAACATGAATATTTTGAGGAATAACGGCTAAAAATAAAATTAATACACTTAAGACAGAAAGTAGTCTATTTCATGTTTGATATTATTATAATCACAAGAAGAGTGCATTTTCACATTTGAATTTGAAATTTACTATTTTAAAATGACATTCAAAATTACAGTATCTGTATAACTGTTGTTAGATATTTCATGGCTTATAATCCTGACTTAAGAAGAGTACATTTTCACATTTGAAAATTAACAATTTCCCTCTCTTACCATGTCTGTCTTCTAGATGTATTAATTATATACATTTTATACTTTATATTATAGTAATGTATGATTTTCTTTCTAAATGTCAGAACTTTAAATATATTAGTAAGCTTACCATTTTCATTAGGATTCAGTGAATTTTTAATTCATGTATTAAATTTTAAGATCTATTTTTCAGAACTTTAACACTAAAATTATACTTGAAAATGTTTTTTATGTTATTTATTGTTGCTTGAAAAATGAATAAACGCCACTGAGTCGTGTTGTTTACTTTAAAAAAAAATGAAATGTCAAACAATTGCATTGATTATTGAGGTTTCGGAAATCTTTCCGACATTAAATATGACCTTCCTTAACTAAATTTACTTCCTTTATATGCAAAATTCAAAGAGGAGTATCCTGACCGACTTGTACTATAAGGTGAGGTTACATTCCGAACCGTTTTTAGGTCACTCTTACTGACCCGTTTTATAATCGCCCATAGTTATTTCCCCTTTCTCCCACGACGCCATTTGCAATATAATAGGGAGGTCACTGACGGACCCGAGTTTTATAGTCACCAAAAGTAATTTCCACTTCCTCCCACAACACCATTTGCAATGTAACAGGGAGGTCACTCTACCTACCCTTTTCATAGTCACCCAGAGTTATTTCCCTTGCTCGACGCCATTTGCAATATAAAGGTTTTATAATCACACAGTTATTTTACTTCCTCCCTCGACGCCATTAGCAGAATAAAGGTGAGATCACTCGAACAAACCCGTTTCATAATCGCCCAGAGTTATTTCCTCTTCCTTGATGCCATTTGCAATATAAAAGGGACACTTACATACCCGTTTTATAGTCATCCAGAGTTATTTCCCTTCCTCCTTCGACGCCATTCGCATTGTAAAGGGGATGTCACTCTTACTGCCATTTTATAATCACAGAGTTATTTCCCCTTCCTCCCTCGACGCCATTTGCAATATAAAGCAGAGGTCACCCTTATCTACCCGATTTATAGTCACCCAGAGTTATTTCCCCTTGACGCCATTTGCAATATAAAAGGAGAGGTCACTCTTATATACCAGTTTTATAATCTCACAGAGTTATTTCCTCTTCCTCCCTCGACGCCATTTGCAATATAAAAGGTAAGTCACTCTTAAATACCCGATTTATAGTCACCAAGAGTTGTTTCCCTTACTTGACGCCATTTGCAATATAAAGGGCAGGTCACTCTTACCTACCCGTTTTATAGTCACCCAGAGTTAATTCCCTTCCTCTTTCGACGCCATTGGCAATATAAAGGGGAGGTCACTACCCGTTTTATAGTCACCCAGAGTTATTTCCCATGCTCCTTCGACGCCATTGGCAATGTAAAGGGGAGGTCACTCTTACCTACCCGTTTTATAGTCACCCAGAGTTATTTCCCATGCTCTTTCGACGCCATTGGCAATATAAAGGGGAGGTCACTAACCGTTTTATAGTCACCCAGAGTTATTTCCCATGCTTCGACGCCATTGGCAATATAAAGGGGTGGTCACTTACCTACCCGTTTTATAGTCACCCAGAGTTATTTCCCTTCCCCCTTTGACGCCATTTGCAATATAAAGGGGAGGTCACTCTTACCTACCCGTTTTATAGTCACCCAGAGTTATTTCCCTTCTTCCTTCGACGCCATTTGCAATATAAAGGGGAGGTCACTCTTACCTACCCGTTTTATAGTCACCCAGAGTTATTTCCCTTCCCCCTTTGACGCCATTTGCAATATAAAGGGGAGGACACTCTTACCCGTTTTACAGTCACCCAGAGTTATTTCCCTTCCTTCGACGCCATTTGCAATATAAAGGGGAGGCCACTCTTACCTACCAGTTTTATAATCACACAGTTATTTCCACTCCTCCCTCGACGCCATTAGCAGAGTAAAGGTGAGGTCACTCGTACAAACCCGTTTCATAATCCCCCAGAGTTATTTCCTCTTCCTTGACGCCATTTGCAATATAAAAGGGACACTTACCCGTTTTATAGTCGCCCAGAGTTATTTCCCTTCCTCCTTCGACGCCATTTGCAATGTAAAGGGGAGGTCACTCTTACTGCCATTTTATAATCACAGAGTTATTTCCCCTTCCTCCCTCGACGCCATTTGCAATATAAAGGGGAGGTCACTCTTACCTACCCGATTTATAGTCACCCAGAGTTATTTCCCCTTCCTTGACGCCATTTGCAATATAAAAGGAGAGGTCACTCTTACCTACCAGTTTTATAATCTTACAGAGTTATTTCCCCTTCCTCCCTCGACGCCATTTGCAATATAAAGAGGAGGTCACTATTACTGACCCGTTTTATAATTACAGTTATTTCCTCAATTGACGCCATTTGCAATATAAAGGGGAGGTCACTCTTACCTACCAGTTTTATAGTCACACAGAGTTATTTCCCTTCCTCCTTCGACGCCATTTGCAATATAAAGGGGAGGTCAATCTTACTGACCCGTTTCATAGTCACCCAGAGTTATTTCCCTTGCTCCTTCAACGCCATTTGCAATATACAGGGGAGGTCACTCTTACCTACCAGTTTAATAATCGCACAGTTATTTCCCTTCCTCCCTCGACGCCATTAGCAAAATAAAGGTGAGGTCACTCGTACAAACCCGTTTCATAATCGCCCAGAGTTATTTCCTCTTCCTTGACGCCATTTGCAATATAAAAGGGACACTTACCTACCCGTTTTATAGTCGCCCACAGTTATTTCCCTTCCTCCGACGCCATTTGCAATGTAAAGGGGAGGTCACTCTTACCGCCATTTTATAATCACAGAGTTATTTCCCCTTCCTCCCTCGACGCCATTTGCAATGTATAGGAGAGGTCACTCTTACCTACCCGATTTATAGTCACCCAGAGTTATTTTCCCTTCATTGACGCCATTTGCAATATAAAAGGAGAGGTCACTCTTACCTACCAGTTTTATAATCTCACAGAGTTATTTCCCCTTCCTCCCTCGACGCCATTTACAATATAAAAGGTAAGTCACTCTTAAATACTCGATTTATAGTCACCCAGAGTTATTTCTCTTCTTCTTTCGACGCCATTGGCAATATAAAGGGGAGGTCACTCTACCCGTTTTATAGTCACCCAGAGTTATTTCCCATGCTCCTTCGACGCCATTTGCAATATACAGGGGAGGTCACTCTTACCTACCAGTTTTATAATGGCAGTTATTTCCCTTCCTCCCTCGACGCCATTAGCAAAATAAAGGTGAGGTCACTCGTACAAACCCTTTTCATAATCGCCCAGAGTTATTTCCTCGACGCCATTCGCAATATAAAAGGGAGATCACTCTTACCTACCCGTTTTATAGTCACCCAGTTATTTCCCTTCCCCCTTTGACGCCATTTGCGATATAAAGGGGAGGTCACTCTTACCTACCAGTTTTATAATCTCACAGAGTTATTTCCCCTTCCTCCCTCGACGCCATTTACAATATAAAAGGTAAGTCACTCTTAAAACTCGATTTATAGTCACCCAGAGTTATTTCTCTTCCTCTTTCGACGCCATTGGCAATATAAAGGGGAGGTCACTCTACCCGTTTTATAGTCACCCAGAGTTATTTCCCATGCTCCTTCGACGCCATTTGCAATATACAGGGGAAGTCACTCTTACCTACCAGTTTTATAATGGCAGTTATTTCCCTTCCTCCCTCGACGCCATTAGCAAAATAAAGGTGAGGTCACTCGTACAAACCCGTTTCATAATCGCCCAGAGTTATTTCCTCGACGCCATTCGCAATATAAAAGGGAGATCACTCTTACCTACCCGTTTTATAGTCGCCCAGTTATTTCCCTTCCCCCTTTGACGCCATTTGCGATATAAAGGGGAGGTCAGTCTTACCTACCCATTTTATAGTCGCCCAGAGTTATTTCCCTTCCTCCTTCGACGCCATTTGCAATATAAAGGGGAGGTCACTCTTTCTGCCATTTTATAATCACAGAGTTATTTCCCCTTCCTCCCTCGACGCCATTTGCAATGTAAAAGGTAAGTCACTCTTAAATACCCGATTTATAGTCACCCAGAATTGTTTCCCTTCCTTGACGCCATTTGCAATATAAAGGGCAGGTTACTCTTACCTACCCGTTTTATAGTCACCCAGAGTTATTTCTCATGCTCCTCCGACGCCATTTGCAATATAAAGGGGAGGTCACTCTTACCTACCCGTTTTATAGTCGCCCAGAGTTATTTCCCTTTCCTCCCTCGACGCCATTTGCAATATAAAAGGGAGGTCACTCTTACCTACCCGTTTTATAGTCACCCAGAGTTATTTCCCCTTCCTTGACGCCATTTGCAATATAAAAGGAGAGGTCACTCTTGCCTACCAGTTTGATAATCTCATAGTTATTTCCCCTTACTCCCTCGACGCCATTTGCAATATAAAGAGGTCACTCTTACGTACCCGTTTTATAATTACACAGTTATTTCCTCAATTGACGCCATTTGCAATATAAAAGGGAGGTCACTCTTACCCGTTTTATAGTCACCAAGAGTTATTTCCCTTCCTCTACACCATAAGCAGTATAAAGGGGAGGTCACTCTTACAAATCCGTTTTGTAATTGCCCAGTTATTTCCCCTGCCTCGAGGCCATTTGCAATGTCAAGGGGAGGTCACTCTCACATACCCGTTTAATAGTTGACCAGAGTTATTTCGCGTTCCACTCAACGTAATTTGCAATATAAACGGGAGGTCACTCTTACCCGTTTATAATTGCACAGAGTTTTTCCCCTTCCTCGGGGCCATTTGTAATGTAACAGGGAGGTCACTCTTACCTACCCGTTTTCTAGTCACCCAGACTTATTTCCCTTGCTCCCTCGACGCCATTTGCAATATAAAGGGGAGGTTACTCTTACCGACCAATTTTTTAGTCGCCCAGAGTTATTTCCCCTTCCTCTCGACGCCATTTGCAATATAAAGGGGAGGTCACTATTACCTACCCGATTTATAGTCACCCAGAGTTATTTCCCTTCCCCCTTCGACGCCATTTGCAATATAAAGGGGAGGTCACTCTTACCTACCCGTTTTATAGTCACCCAGAGTTATTTCCCTTCCTCCTTCGACGCCATTTGCAATATAAAGGGGAGGTCAATCTTACTGACCCGTTTTATAGTCACCCAGAGTTATTTCCCTTCCTCCTTCGACGCCATTTGCAATATACAGGGGAGGTCACTCTTACGTACCAGTTTTATAATCACACACAGTTATTTCCCCTTCTTCTCTCGACGCCATTTGCAATATAAATGGGAGGTCACTATTACCCATTTTATAGTCACAAAGGGTTATTTCCCCACCTGCTTCGACGCCATTTGCAATATAAAAGACAGGTGAATCTTACTGACCCGTTTTGTAATCGCCAAGAGTTATTTCTCCTTTCCTCTACGCCATTTGCAATATAAGGGGGAGGTCACTCTTACTGACCCGTTTCATAGTCACCTAGAGTTATTTCACTTCCTTCGACGCCATTTGCAATATAAGGGGAGGTCACTCTTACCTACCAGTTTTATAATCACAGTTATTTCCCTTCCTCCCTCGACGCCATTAGCAGAATAAAGGTGAGGTCACTCGTACAAACCCGTTTCATATTCGCCCAGCGTTATTTCCTCTTCCTTGACGCCATTTGCAATATAAAAGGGACACTTACCTACCCGTTTTATAGTCGCCCAGAGTTATTTCCCTTCCTCCTTCGACGCCATTTGCAATGTAAAGGGGAGGTCACTCTTGCTGCCATTTTATAATCACAGAGTTATTTCCCCTTCCTCCCTCGATGCCATTTGCAATATAAATGGGAGGTCACTTTTACCTACCCGATTTATAGTCACCCAGAGTTATTTCCCCTTCCTTGACGCCATTTGCAATATAAAAGGGAGGTCAATCTTACTGACCAGTTTAATAATCACAGAGTTATTTCCCCTTCCACCCTCTGCAGCATTTGCAATATAAAAGGGAGATCACTCTTACCTACCCGTTTTATAGTCACCCAGAGTTATTTCCCTTCCTCCTTCGACGCCATTTGCAATATAAAGGGGAGGTCAATCTTACTGACTCGTTTTATAGTCGCCCAGAGTTATTTCCTTTCCTCCTTTGACGCCATTTGCAATATACAGGGGAGGTCACTCTTACGTACCAGTTTTATAATCACAGAGTTATTTCCCCTTCTTCTCTCGACGCCATTTGCAATATAAAAGGGAGGTCACTAGTACCCATTTTATAGTCACAAAGAGTTTTTTCCCCACCTGCTTTGACGCCATTTGCAATATAAAAGACGGGTCAATCTTACTGACCCGTTTTGTAATCGCCAAGAGTTATTTCTCCTTTCCTCTACGCCATTTGCAATATAAGGGGGAGGTCACTCTTTCTGACCCGTTTCATAGTCACCTAGAGTTATTTCACTTCCTTCGACGCCATTTGCAATATAAGGGGAGGTCACTCTTACCTACCAGTTTTATAATCACACAGTTATTTCCCTTCCTCCCTCGACGCCATTAGCAGAATAAAGGTGAGGTCACTCGTACAAACCCGTTTCATATTCGCCCAGCGTTATTTCCTCTTCCTTGACGCCATTTGCAATATAAAAGGGACACTTACCTACCCGTTTTATAGTCACCCAGAGTTATTTCCCTTCCTCCTTTGACGCCATTTGCAATGTAAAGGGGAGGTCACTCTTACTGCCATTTTATAATCACAGAGTTATTTCCCCTTCCTCCCTCGACGCCATTTGCAATATAAAGGGGAGGTCACTCTTACCTACCCGATTTATAGTCACCCAGAGTTATTTCCCCTTGACGCCATTTGCAATATAAAAGGAGAGGTCACTCTTACCTACCAGTTTTATAATCTCACAGAGTTATTTCCCCTTCCTCCCTCGACGCCATTTGCAATATAAAGGGGAGGTCACTCTTACTGACCAGTTTAATAATCACAGAGTTATTTCCCCTTCCTCCCTGGACGCCATTTGCCATATAAAAGGGAGGTCACGCATCGGTTTTATAGTCACCAAGTGTTATTTTCCCATCCCTCCCTCGACGCCATTAATGGGGAATGTTTCTCATTGCAGCCGTTCGGCGCATGCGCGGAATTATTATCAAATGGAACGCACGGCAAAAATACTCATTTTTTTGCATGTCCGCATGCATTTAGTGTAAAATGTGCATAATATATTGACTAAAGGTTAGGGTTAGAATCACCATGGTTACAAAATATATACATTTAAAGTATTTTTGTTCAAATTTAGTTAATCCGGTATATACCGGAGTCTGTAATATATCACGGGCGCACCAACTCTGTATTTAGTCACAGCCATTAATGGGGAGGTCACTGGCCGACCCGATGTTTTAGCCGCCCAGAGTTATTTCCCCTGCCTCCCTCGACGCCTTTTGCAATATAAAGGGAAGGTCACTCTTACTGACCAGTTTTATAATCACACAGAGTTATTTCCCCTTCCTCCCTCGACGCCATTTGCAATATAAAGGGGAGGTCACTCTTAATGACCCGTTTTATAATCGCACAGTTATTTCCCCTTCCTCCCTCGACGCCATTTGCAATATAAAAGGGAGGTCACTGTTACCCGTTTTATAGTCACCTAGAGTTATTTCCCTTCCTCTAGACGCCATTTGTAATATTAAGGGGAGCTCACCCTTACACGTTTATAATCGCACAGAGTTATTTCCCCTTCCACCCTCTGCAATATAAAAGGGAGATCACTCTTACCTTCCCGTTTTATAGTCACCCAGAGTTATTTCCCCTTGACGCCATTTGCAATATAAAAGGGAGGTCACTCTTACTGACCCGTTTTATAATCACACAGAGTTATTTCCCCTTCCTCCCTCGACGCCATTTGCAATATAAAGGGGAGGTCACTCTTACTGACCCGTTTTATAATCACACAGTTATTTCCGCTTCCTCCCTTGACGCCATATGCAATATAAAAGGGAGGTCACTGTTACCCGTTTTATAGTCACCTAGAGTTATTTCACTTCCTCTCTCGACGCACATTTTAAATATAAAGGGGAGGTCACTATTGTCCTATTTTTTAGTCGCCCAGAGTTATTTCCACTTCAACCCTCAACGCCATTTGCAATATAAAATGTAAGTCACTCTTAAATACCCGATTTATAGTCACCCAGAGTTGTTTCCCTTCCTTGACGCCATTTGCAATATAAAGGGCAGGTCACTCTTACCTACCCGTTTTATAGTCACCCAGAGTTATTTCCCTTCCTCCTTCGACGCCATTTGCAATATAAAGGGGAGGTCACTCTTACCTACCCGTTTTATAGTCACCCAGAGTTATTTCCCTTCCCCCTTCGACGCCATTTGCAATATAAAGGGGAGGTCACTCTTACCTACCCGTTTTATAGTCACCCAGAGTTATTTCCCTTCCTCCTTCGACGCCATTTGCAATATAAAGGGGAGGTCAATCTTACTGACCCGTTTTATAGTCACCCAGAGTTATTTCCCTTCCTCCTTCAACGCCATTTGCAATATACAGGGGAGGTCACTCTTACGTACCAGTTTTATAATCACAGAGTTATTTCCCCTTCTCTCGACGCCATTTGCAATATAAAAGGGAGGTCACTAGTACCCATTTTATAGTCACAGAGTTATTTCCCCACCTGGTTTGACGCCATTTGCAATATAAAAGACGGGGCAATCTTACTGACCTGGTTTATAATCGCCAAGAGTTATTTCTCCTTCTTTCCTCTACGCCATTTGCAATATAAAGGGGAGGTCACTCTTACTGAACCGTTTCATAGTCACCTAGAGTTATTTTCCTTCCTTCGACGCCATTTGCAATATAAAGGGGAGGTCACTCTTACCTACCAGTTTTATAATCACACAGTTATTTCCCTTCCTCCCTCGACGCCATTAGCAGAATAAAGGTGAGGTCACTCGTACAAACCCGTTTCATAATCGCCCAAAGTTATTTCCTCTTCCTAGACGCCATTTGCAATATAAAAGGGACACTTACCTACCCGTTTTATAGTCACCCAGAGTTATTTCCCTTCCTCCTTCGACGCCATTTGCAATGTAAAGGGGAGGTCACTCTTACTGCCATTTTATAATCACAGAGTTATTTCCCCTTCCTCCCTCGACGCCATTTGCAATATAAAGGGGAGGTCACTCTTACCTACCAGTTTTATAATCACACGGAGTTATTTCCCCTTCTTCCCTCGACGCCATTTGCAATATAAAAAGTAGGTCACTATTACCCATTTTATAGTCACACAGGTATTTCCCCTTCCTCCTTCGACGTCATTTGCAATATTCTTACTGACCCGTTTCGTAATCGCCCAGAGTTGTTTACCCTTCCTCCCTTGACGCCATTTGTAATATAAAGGGGAGGTCACTCTTACTGACCAGTTTAATAATCACACAGAGTTATTTCCCCTTCCTCCCTCGACGCCATTTGCAATATAAAAGGGAGGTCAATCTTACTGACCAGTTTAATAATCACAGAGTTATTTCCCCTTCCACCCTCTGCAGCATTTGCAATATAAAAGGGAGATCACTCTTACCTACCCGTTTTATAGTCACCCAGAGTTACTTCGCCTTCCTCCCTTGACGCCATTTGCAATATAAAGGGTAGGTCACTTTTACTGACCCGTTTTATAATCACACAGTTATTTCCGCTTCCTCCCTTGACGCCATATGCAATGTAAAAGGGAGGTCACTGTTACCCGTTTTATAGTCACCTAGAGTTATTTCCCTTCCTCTCTCGACGCACATTTGCAATATAAAGGGTAGGTCACTATCGTCCTATTTTTTAGTCGCCCAGAGTTATTTCCACTTCAACTCTCAACGCCATTTGCAATATAAAATGTAAGTCACTCTTAAATACCCGATTTATAGTCACCCAGAGTTGTTTCCCTTCCTTGACACCATTTGCAATATAACGGGCAGGTCACTCTTACCTACCCGTTTTATAGTTACCCAGAGTTATTTCTCTTCCTCTTTCGACGCCATTGGCAATATAAAGGGGAGGTCACTCTTACCTACCCGTTTTATAGTCACCCAGAGTTATTTCTCTTCCCCCTTCGACGCCATTTGCAATATAAAGGGGAGGTCACTCTTACCTACCCGTTTTATAGTCACCCAGAGTTATTTCCCTTCCTCCTTCGACGCCATTTGCAATATAAAGGGGAGGTCAATCTTACTGACACGTTTTATAGTCGCCCAGAGTTATTTCCCTTCCTCCTTCGACGCCATTTGCAATATACAGGGGAGGTCACTCTTACCTACCAGTTTTATAATCACACAGAGTTATTTCCCCTTCTTCCCTCGACGCCATTTGCAATATAAAAGGGAGGTCACTATTACCCATTTTATAGTCACACAGGTATTTCCCCTTCCTCCTTCGACGTCATTTGCAATATTCTTACTGACCCGTTTCGTAATCGCCCAGAGTTGTTTACCCTTCCTCCCTTGACGCCATTTGTAATATAAAGGGGAGGTCACTCTTACTGACCAGTTTAATAATCACAGAGTTATTTCCCCTTCCTCCCTCGACGCCATTTGCAATATAAAAGGGAGGTCAATCTTACTGACCAGTTTAATAATCACAGAGTTATTTCCCCTTCCACCCTCTGCAGCATTTGCAATATAAAAGGGAGATCACTCTTACCTACCCGTTTTATAGTCACCCAGAGTTACTTCGCCTTCCTCCCTTGACGCCATTTGCAATATAAAGGGTAGGTCACTTTTACTGACCCGTTTTATAATCACACAGTTATTTCCGCTTCCTCCCTTGACGCCATATGCAATGTAAAAGGGAGGTCACTGTTACCCGTTTTATAGTCACCTAGAGTTATTTCCCTTCCTCTCTCGACGCACATTTGCAATATAAAGGGTAGGTCACTATCGTCCTATTTTTTAGTCGCCCAGAGTTATTTCCACTTCAACTCTCAACGCCATTTGCAATATAAAATGTAAGTCACTCTTAAATACCCGATTTATAGTCACCCAGACTTGTTTCCCTTCCTTGACGCCATTTGCAATATAACGGGCAGGTCACTCTTACCTACCCGTTTTATAGTTACCCAGAGTTATTTCTCTTCCTCTTTCGACGCCATTGGCAATATAAAGGGGAGGTCACTCTTACCTACCCGTTTTATAGTCACCCAGAGTTATTTCCCTTCCCCCTTCGACGCCATTTGCAATATAAAGGGGAGGTCACTCTTACCTACCCGTTTTATAGTCACCCAGAATTATTTCCCTTCCTCCTTCGACGCCATTTGCAATATAAAGGGGAGGTCAATCTTACTGACACGTTTTATAGTCGCCCAGAGTTATTTCCCTTCCTCCTTCGACGCCATTTGCAATATACAGGGGAGGTCACTCTTACGTACCAGTTTTATAATCACACAGAGTTATTTCCCCTTCTCTCGACGCCATTTGCAATATAAAAGGGAGGTCACTATTACCCATTTTATAGTCACAAAGAGTTATTTCCCCTCCTGCTTCGACGCCATTTGCAATATAAAAGACAGGTCAATCTTACTGACCCGTTTTGTAATCGCCAAGAGTTATTTCCCCTTCTTTCCTCTACGCCATTTGCAATATAAAGGGGAGGTCACTCTTACTGACCCGTTTCATAGTCACCTAGAGTTATTTCCCCTTCCTTCGACGCCATTTGCAATATAAAGGGGAGGTCACTCTTACCTACCAGTTTTATAATCACACAGTTATTTCCCTTCCTCCCTCGACGCCATTAGCAGAATAAAGGGGAGGTCACTCGTACAAACCCGTTTCATAATCGCCCAGAGTTATTTCCTCTTCCTTGACGCCATTTGCAATATAAAAGGGACACTTACCTGCCCGTTTTATAGTCACCCAGAGTTATTTCCCTTCCTCCTTTGACGCCATTTGCAATGTAAAGGGGAGGTCACTCTTACTGCCATTTTATAATCACAGAGTTATTTCCCCTTCCTCCCTCGACGCCATTTGCAATATAAAGGGGAGGTCACTCTTACCTACCCGATTTATAGTCACCCAGAGTTATTTCCCCTTCCTTGACGCCATTTAAAATTAAAAAAGGAGAGGCCCACTCTTACCTCCAGTTTTTTAGTCCCCCAAAGTAATTTCCACACCTCCCCCCGGGCCTTAGAATATAAAGGGGAAACTTTTACCGAACTGTTTTAGTCCCCAGGTTACCCCTTTCCTCCCCACGCAGTTTGAAATATGGGGGAGGTCACTTACCGACCCGTTTTGTTAGCCCCATATTACTTCCCTACCCCCCGACGCCCAGTTGAAATTTTTAAGGGGGGGTCAATTCATTTACCCGAAAGTCGCCAAAATTACTTCCCTGCCTCACTCGGCCTTTTGACGGAGAGGTCACTCTAACCGAACTGTTTTTTTTTTTTTTACTTTAAAAGGTACTTCCCCTCCCTTTGTCACTCTAACTGCCTGTTTATTTAACCCCAGGGTTATTTTCCTTCCGCCGCGGCCTTTTGGTAAAAAGGGGGAGGTCACTTAACCGTTTTTAGCCCTTTTTGATTTCCCAGAGTATTTTCCCCTTTGCCTTTCTCGACGCCTTTTGAAAAAAAAAAGGGGTCCTCTAGCCGACCTGTTTTTTTTAAACGTGCACATTTACTTCCCCCTTTTTTCTTGATCCCTTTTGAAAAAATATTTGGCACCCAAAGATTGGGATTCTTCTCTACCTCCCTTAACGCTATTTGCAAAAAAAAAGGGGACTTTATTTTAAACCCGTCCTGTTTTTTAACTTCGGGTACTTCCCCTACCTATCTCGACGCCATTTGAAATTAATCTTCAGACCTTTGTTTTTCGAAGTACTTCCTTACCTTTCCCGTGGTTTTGCTTGGGGGGTTACTTAACCGACCTGTTTGTTTGGCAATCCAGATTATTCTCCCACCTCCTTCGGCCCCCATTGCAAAATAAAGGGAAAGGTCGCTCTAACCGCCTGTTTTTTAAACAAATACAGAGTTACTTCCGCAGTTATCTCAAAGGCCATTTCGATAAAAAGGGAAGTTCATCTAACCAACCTTTTTTCTTATAAAAACGGTTTTCTTCCCCTACCTCACTCGCCCCCCCTTTGCAAAATATACGGGAGGTCACTCAAACCCAACCTGTTTTTAAGTATACAGAGTTAATTTTCCCCTTCCCAACTAAAGGGAAGGCACTCTAACAGATCATTGAAAAGTTATTCCCTTCCCTTCCTCCATGCCATTTGCAAAATAAAGGGGGGAGGTCGCTTTATTCTTGTCCTTTTATGTATTCAGTAAGCTTTGTCTTTTCGGAATATCATATATTACTTTTTGAATAAATATCAAGGGAAATTCGAATCTTTTATAATCATTTTTGCAGTCTTTAATGAAAAAAGTTTGTTCCATATAAAGACAAAACGGTTCCATAATTGCATTGTCCAATTTATATAATGTGGAATGAAAACTATAGCACGCAGAATTTGAAAGCCCCTTTTTTTTATTCATTGAATCTCCTCGAGTTTACTTTATACATATATTGTACAAAATCTTGACGGAAGTTCAGTAAAGGAAATAATTAAATACCTTATTGATTTTATCTTTGCCCGTTTTTTGAAACTGAGTGAATTCAAATAGAGTTTAAAATTATTTGTTGTTTTTTTTATGTTTGTTTGTTTTTTTTTTTTTGGGTTTTTAAACCCCGTTTTTAAACAGTATTTCGTCATGTAACGGCGGGCAGCTAACCTAACCAGTGTTTGGTTCTTCCCAGTACAAACCCTTTCTCCCAAGTAACTCCCAAACCCCCCACATGAATCAGAGTTGGAGGACTAATACTTCAGACCAATGTCGTTTATAAAATAGTCCGGGAGAATACCCCCCCCCGGGGATCGAACTCGCGACCCCGGACCCGTAGACCACGCTCTTACCTACTGAGCTAAGCGGGCGGGCTTGTTGATTTTTTAATGTGCCCAAAAACCCTTTTGTAATTTTCGGATGACCTTTTAAACTTAAATGGGGGGAATAAAAAGTTTGCTGCCTTTTTTGTATCATAGTTAATAAAATGGTCTAATTTTAAGGTCTTATTAGTTTATAAAAATTTATTTTAGCTCGATTGTGATAAAAGTTTCAAGCTTATCAAACCCACTCTCGAGTCCGCTTCTTGGAAAAACCAGTACTGGTATCATAGAGAAGTTAGTGAACATTTTTGGGTGAGGTTTAAATGCGCTTTGGCAAGCAAAATGACCTTGGATAAACCCTATGGGCCCAAAAAGTAAATTATTTTCCCGTTTGTTACTAAAAAATATATAAATGCAATACTTGAAAAAGTTCAGGAGAAAAAAGCAAAACCTTCTTTATAAAATATATCCGAGAAAAAAACTAAATTCCATTTTTAAGGCCCTTTTGACCTGCCTTTGTCCCCACATCTTTTAAAAATGACTAGTGTGTTGCTTTTAATAAATGAAGCGTTCCTTATGTTTTAAAAACCCGTAAAAGTCATTGTAAAAAAATTTTATTTTCCAGATTTTTCCCCTTTCTCTTTATTTACCCCCGGTTTTTAAAACTTTCATTTCAATTGGTTACTTTCAGAAGCTCAGGATACCCACTTTAATTAAAATCTATCATAAATAAGGGATGTTTTTTTCTGGTTCATTTCCCTTTAGGTGGTAATTGGGCAGAAAACTGTACCTTATTCCCTATTTGAACGATGACGGAAAAACAGTCTTTGTCTTTTTGAACGCATTTGTAACCTGCTCGTTAACTAGTAAGAGGGAAACCTTTTTTAGCAACGCCCTGAAAGTTCTTAAAATCCGTTTTTTTACTTAGAAGAACAGTAAAGGGAAACTTTGTCTGATGTATCATTGTAGGTTACATAACAAATTTTTGAAAAAACATTGATTTTGTTTGTTTTTTTTGGGGTTTTTAAACCGTTTTTAACAGTTTTTCAGTCATGTAACGGCGGGAGTTAAAAACCAGTTTCCTGGATTCTGTCCCAGACATATGTTCCCCGCAAAACTCCCACTTCCCCACATGAATCAGAGGTGGGGACTAATGTTTCAGACACAATTCTTTTAAAATGTCCGGAGAACTTCGCCCCCCCCGGGATCGAACTCGCGACCCCGCAAAAGTAAAAAGTTGGTTAGAAAGTTTGTACATTGTCCGGATAGAAGTGTCGTAAATATATGGAAGGATCCAAAAAGTCAGCCTTGTTTCCATTCAAAATTGATTTATTTTATTTTTTTTTCCTTTTTTTAGCTCGACTATAGTGTATATTGAAAGCTGTCCTATGCCCTGGAGTGGCGACGGACGGCCTTCCCGCATATGCGGTCCAGGTGGTTAAATTTTTTGATGCACTTTCACTTTCCTCTGTTATTACTTGATGGTTCCTTCAGACTTATTTTTTTTTTCCTCTTCGTCCCCCACATCACATGACACAAGAGACCAAAAATTGTCACACCAATATTTAAACCCGCACCATAAAAAAACCAACTAGTTTTTCGCATTCAAATCCTATTGCAATTAGAAAAACCCGTTACCCAGCAGTAGGATCCTACCACGGGGTCGAAACATTTTTTACAATGAATTCGAGCTCTCAGTTTCATTTTGATTTAATGGGTTTAACCCTTGTCTGCTCATTTCTAAAAATGGAGGTCCACCATCAATTTATGAATACCATTATTTTAAAGGGTTCTCTAAAAATTTACGACGAATAGCGAACGGGTTTTGGTCGCATTGGTCGCAAAGACAGAATCACTTGCCACCTGCAGACAAAAGGTTAATGCATGGTGAGAAAAAATTAAAGTACTTGATGCTTGATATTTGGTTAAAAAATTTAAAATGGAATATAATCAATAACAAAAAAAAATTATATTCGCCTGTTTTGCAGAACAGTATAAATTAAATGTTCTGTATTTTAAATTTTAGCCTGCTAATTTTCTTAAAAGGATGATCATCATTCAATTTGGAAATCCACAAGTCATCAAAAAGGTCTTTACTGAAATTTATGACCGAATGCGAACAGTGCGACCTGAAAGCCTGCACGGCCGTGCAGGCGATCTTGGTCTGCATGGTCCCAAAACAGAACCCTTTCCGCAAGCAGGCTAACGGTTAAAAGACAAAGGAAAAAAAGATTGTGGTGGTATAATTTTTTTCTATTTCTTAGGGTGTGCTTGACAATGGTTTTGATCGGGATAAAATACATTAAATTGGGAAATTGGATAGCAAAAAACGATCAATGTAGTATTTTAGCAGTACGTTGAAAACGCAAGATGTATTATTGAATGAATCCCTATTTTTTCCCAATTCGTTTTTTTCTATCTTATTTTTATTAAAAATAAAGTAAGCAATGTTTTCCCCAGTCTTTAGATGACAACTTTGTAGCATCAAAACCGCCCCTGCCCATACCATGTTTTAGCAACATATCAACTTTGTGTAAAACTTCTGAAAAAAATTTAATTTTATTTATAAAGAGCATTTGAGGCAAACAAAAAGTTTCTTAGAAATGTTTTTAAGTTTTAACACACCGTTACTTTACCGTTTCTCGAAATATATTTTCTAAAAGGTCAGTATAAATTCTATTTTACGGTTATCTTTTTTAAAATTTTGGGGGCAATAAGTTTACCCTGAACATGTATTAGTTAAACTTCAAAGATGTTTGATAAAAATCGCTGAAAATGTATGAAATATTTTGTTGACCAAAATTTTTTCCACTAATAAGACTGTACGCTGAACTGAAATACAAGAAAATGTAAAATCTGTTTTATTGTTTTACAAGGGCAATTTTGTTTTTGTAGGCTGTTTTCTTAAGGGCGCTCGAAATTTACTAGTCCCCAAGTAATTGTCAAAAATTTTTATTAATTTCAGGCAAAGTGTCCTTATCAAATTGTCAGACGAACCTGTTCCCCGCCCGTCGATTGAAATCAGACCCAGATCCACAAATTGCGTTCTCCTCCCTGCTAAAATAAAAGGACTTTTTCAACGGGGAAATCATTTTGTATATGTTTTGTAAACACACCAATTGTTGAATGCAGTAAAAAGGTAACTACGATCTCAATTTTTAAAAAAATTATCGATTTGGGTTATTTTTCATGAGTCAAGGGGGTTTTTTTTGTTTTTAAAAAGTGTGCCCCGTAGAAAAAGACAAAAACATTGCGCTGCAAGTGCTGGACAATATGTTAAAAAAGAAAAAGAAACGATTAATTTTGATTAAAGCCTGTATCTATACAAGTCATAGTCAATGGCGTTGTACTTTGATTTAACGATCCCTTTAAAAAAAAATAAGGAAATGTAAAACTCACAAAAATTTAAAAACTTACACCTGTTGTTATCGATTTAAACATTTTTCAAAAAAACAAAAAAAGAATTATGGTTCTTGGCCCTTTTTACTCATTTAACTGTGACCCAAAAAGTTTGAGATTTCAAACTATGAAAATATTCAAAAAAAATGAACTTGAACAAAAAAAACAAAGAAATACCGACTTCTAAGTTAAAAAAGCTCTTTAAATTTTGACAAAATGCAAAAAAGAGTTGGGTTTTTTTCCTTCACATAATTTAAATGTTTATTAGCAAGTAGAAAAATGACCTAAATAAAAAAAAAAGAAATTCAGTTTCTAAGTACATAAAGAGTAAAAATTCAGACATATCAAATTTCGGCACCTGGCCTACTTATCACCTAATGTTGATAAAATCTTAAAAGTTTTTTGAAGTATTAAGTGAAGTGGACCCTTAAAAAAAAATTTGAACGGGGGAAATTTAAATTGATAAGTTGAAAAAGAACCCTTATTCTGATTTCAGTTAAGTTGGTCGCAGTTTGCGTTCGCGTTTGATTTCGAACTCAAAATGGTCTGCATTCGCGATTGAATTGCGAACTCAAAACTTCTGCAGTTTACGATTCAAATTTCAAATTGCAGTTGATCGCACTGTCTTGCCATTGCAGACAAGAATGCATTTCACAGTTGGTCTGCGTTCGTAGTTTGCGTTTTAAAATTTCAATGCAAACTGGTTGAGTTTGCGATTCGAATTTTCAAACTGTAAATGGTCGCACTTTACGATTCAATTTTTGGGGCAGTTGATCAGCACTGTCCTGCGCATTTCAGACAAAAAATGCATTTCACATTGGTCTGCAGTTGCGATTCGAATGCAAATGGTCCCGCATTCCGATTCAATTGGAAAATGCAAATGTCTGCGTTTACGATTCAAATTTCAAATGCAGTCTATCGCACTGTCTTGCGCATTGCAGACAAGAATGCATTTTACATTGGTCTGCAGTTCGGTTCGAACTGCAAATGGGTTTCAGTTCGGAAATTTGAAATTTTGGGAAATGCAAAAAAGTCTGCAGTTTACGATTAAATTTTAAACTGCAGTTGTCGCACTTCTTTCGCTTGCAGACAAGAATGCATTTCACAGTTGTCTGCAGTTGAGTTCGCGTTTCGAAATTGGCGAATTGCAAATGGTCTGCGTTCGCAGTTCGCAGTTCGAGTTTGCGATTCGAATTGGAAATGCAAACTGGTCTGCGTTCGCGATTCGAATTGCAACTGCAAATAGTCTGCAGTTTACGATTCAAAATTTTAAATTGCAGTTTTATCAGCATTCTTGCGCAAAGCAGAAAAGAATGCATTTTACAGTTGGCTGCAGTTTGTAGTTTGCGTTTCAAATTGCGAATGCAAACTGGTCTGCAGTTCGCGATTCGAATTGCAAAATTAAACGGTCTGCACTTTACATTCAAATTTCAAGGGCAGTCTGATCAGCACTGTCCGCGCATTGCAGACAAGAATCTTTCACGGTGGTCTTCAGTTCGCGTTTCAAAGCGAAAATGCAAACGGGTCTGCAGTTTTGCGATTCGAAAATTGCAAACCGTAAATGGTCTGCGTTTACGTTCAAATTTCAAAAGTAAATCTGATCAGCCCGTCCCGCATTTTTGCAAAAATGCATTTCACAGTTTGGTCTGCAGTTCGCAGTTCGCATTTTCCCAAATTTCAACTAAAAAGGTCTGCATTGCTTTTTTTGAATTGGAAACTGCATCTGGTCTGTGTTTACAATTAAAATTTCAAGGCGTCTGATCAGCACTGCTTGCGCATTGCGACAAAAGGAGCTTATGAACTGTGAAAGAAAAATGTCAAATTATGGCTTAAAATATGAACGGGTATTAAAATTCTTCATGTTTTTATGTTGATCATCTTCAAACTTTTCGATATTTTGTAGACCAATTACGATTTCTCTAGGAGGGTGTTGTTTATAATGCATTAATGCGAATAATTAAACCTTTACCCGCATAAAAATATTTTTTTTGATATTTATCTACACGAAAAGTTTTTATCTAACAGATTTTTTAAAAGTTTGTCCTTTGTGAAGAAAAACTTTAATTAATATTCAAATTTTGATGTTTTTTTGGCTGGGACATGACAATTTAATGTAAGTAGAAGTTTGCATATATGAGCCGTGCCCTGAGAAACCAAATAATGGCTTTCGACCCGCGGATCCAGACCAGCCGCACATCCGCACGTTGGTCAGGATCCTGCGTTCGTTTTTTATGCTGTTTGTTTTCAAGCTTTTACAATTAAGAAAAACCGTTTGCGGAAACGGGCTGGTCTGGATCCATGTGGTCGCAAAGCCCCATGTTGATTTTCTCATGGCGGGCTATTTTTTTTTGCTGAGTGGGTTTTTTTTTTTTTTTCTTTTTGCAGAAAAACAATTTATAAACATTTATCTTTTGAAACAGCAGAAAATGTAAATTTTCAATTTTTGTTTAAAAAACCATTAATGGGGTTACCTTGCAACTAGAATCTAAATGTTTTATTTTTTATTACCCTTTCCCAATTTAAAAAGAGCCGTGTTTTAAATTTTGACTTATTGACCATTTTGGGTTCATTTACTCACGGGTAAATAACAAACCTAAAAAAAAAAAAAAAAAAAAAATAAAAAAATGGTCTGCCCGTTTTCACGACCCCCAATAGAAGCTACCTTCAGCAAAAGTCGCAATCCTTAAAATTTTTTAAGTGCATATGAAATTTAAATGGGGTTTTCTAAAACAGAACAACTTTAAAAGAAAATGAAATGAGGAATTTTGTCATTTATAGTATTTGGCGACCCGCACCTCCTCCTCCGCCCCACCTCCCAAACAAAAATATTAACATTATTAAAAACAAAAAATAAACTGGCCTGCGAAAACGTTGACATGGTAACTGTATGGTTGTTTCATATACCAAATGTATTTTACAAAGGTATTTGTTTGAAAAGCGGCAGGGGATTTCCATTAGCCTCCAATGCCAAGTAAAATCGTCAGGGAAAATGTAAACACAATAAAAGGATGATTAATAGTAAACATATGGGTATGAATTAGCTATATCTTTAAAATGATCAGATACCATATATTAACTATATCATTTTGACTTGTTCTACAAAGTGGAATTTTATCGAAACGATTTTTTTTTCTTCAAGCATCATTCACTACTGGATGCACATACCATTAAACATGGTTTAAAACCCTGTAAAATACCCATTAAAATAGGAAAAACCGTTAATTAACCCCATTAATTCTTGCATCACTTTATCTAACAGGTTTCACAATATTAATGGGTTACATGTTAAAATACCATTAAAACACCCATGTTTTACCATGAATCATGCCATTAAAAATTAAGTTTGGTAGCTAAAAAAGGTAATGGCTTTGAAAAAATAGTGAAATTCTGTATATTTTGATTTTAACAGGATTATTCATGGCCCTTAAAATTGATTTAATGCCCATTAAATGTTCAGGTTCTGTACGATTTCATTTAAGAGTAAACTTAATGGCCCTTAACAGCAATGTGATGCCCATTAAATCCTTCATTCTGTAAAATGTGATTCGTATATTTTCTTTTTTTTGGTTTTGGCTTGCACTCCCATTGAATGCTTATACTTCCAGTCCTATATTGTTCTAAAATGGACTTTAATCACAATAAATACATACTATGCACACATTATCTATGATATATCATGATGTTATTTTCAGTTGCATTAAAGTTATTCCCCTTGATGCAGTTACGCCATTGTTTTTCAAATGTTTGCCAAATTGTGTTCCTACAAAAAATCGGATTTATTTCAATGAAAGTCGGATGAAAACATATTAATTTATTTGATAACATCAATCTACATTATTTTGGTAAAGGTAAATATGTATTGATGCATGCCACTTTTCTGTTTTTTGTTTTTCCTGTCCAAATAATTAGGATTTGTATAAGAAAAGGGTGGGGTAAGGAATTTACATTATAAAATGTGCTCAGACCAGTTTAGATTTTCAAATTAATTTTCCAATCCTTGAGTAGAAACTAAGTTTTATAGAGAAGTGAACAGTACACATGATTGTGAAGATTTACAGTCTGACTTAGATTCATTTGGGGCATGGGCAGATCAATCGCTTCTTCTTTCCGATGAATCAAAGAGTGTGGTACGCTTGATTGGGGAGGGGGAACTTGTGATGCAATCCCTCAAACATTTGCTCTTAGCTGTTTAAGTGCATGCACCTGAGCACAAAGTACTGAAGTAGAGCTAAGTTGTGATTGCCCATTGTGCGCTGACATTGTCATCAACAGTTGCATTTTGAATACACCTGATTCCTAATGTCTGTACCAATAAAAACTTGGTCAGAATGTTGGTCAGTATTATAATGTTGAATAGTTAAAACTACCCACATGGTCACTTGATCTATTAAACCGGTACCTGTAAACCTTTCTCAGTACAAAACAATACAATACAAAATCCATTTATTTTCTCATTTCATATGAACATATGACAGAATAAGGATACAATATGACAATATGTATGAGGCTGTTACATGTGTTTACATTACAAAATAATGAGAGAAAAAAGAAGAAACAAATATTCTTCTAGCGTTTTACAAAACGGTACATATGTATAGATACTATTACACGTGTAGTAATACGTAGTTTAAACCAATACGGGAAAAATAAATATGAAGTTGATTATCTTAAGATGTCTAATTCTTATGGCAAATTTTCATGGCCCTTAATTTGATATACCATTAAAATATTACGAACCCATTAAAATTGAATCTGGCATATTTAATGAGACCATTAATCAATTTTTTAATAATTAACGGGCATTAACAGAGTATTAAAAGAATTAATGGCCCCATTAGTTCTTACTAATTAATGGGGAATTAAAGGGTATCTTTTTAATGGCACATTAATTTCATGCCAATTAAAAATTTTCACGGAGTTTTAAGGAGCCTGTTAACTTATTTTAATGGTTTATTTTAAGCAGCTTTTCATGGCCATCAAAATCATTTTAACAAGGTGTATTTTACCAGGGTTTTAATATACATATTTCATGGCTTTTTAATGTATGGCATTAAAACTATGTTCATGAAAATCCCATTAAATAGTAAGAACTAATGGGTGAATTTTAATGGTGACCTGTTAAAACTCTGTTAAAGACGTTTGAAAAAAATAAGGCCAATTTCATGACCCTTTTAATGGCATGTGCATGCAGTAGTGATTGTATCAGAAGGAAAATCAGGCACCATTAAAAAGATAGTATCGTGTGCTTGATTTTTAGGTGGAACCATGCAGTAAAACAAATGATAAAAAATCGAACAGGTCTGAAATGCTGAAGTTTGTTTATCTCTTCTACCAGAATGTGAATTGTTAAGAAAGTTAATATAAACGTAATGAATTAACAACTAAATAAAACATTAGAAACTTTAACGTTTAAAAAAGTGCCACTGTCTTTTTTGCTTTTTAATGTAGGGATAACGCATGTTTTTTCGTGTTATAACATCTGCAGAATCCCGAGGGACTGGTTGGTACCCGAGCCCGGTAGGACGAGGGTACCAACAATTCCCGAGGGATTCTGAAGATGTTATAACACAAAAAGAACATGCGCTAACGCTATTCTAGCATAAAACGCGTTAAAACCAAGTAAATGAATGCATTGTCTTTCAACGCCAGTAAATTTCCATGAAACGCGCGGGAATGTCTGCGTTGTTTTTCACGTTGACGTCATTTCCTTTTGAATTTTCCGTTTTCGGGCCGTAATACATTTACGCTTTGCCACGGAACGCGCATATATAAAAAGGTGTTATAACAGCACGTGAGCGCGAGAATCTCTCTGTTGAAACACGTTTTCTCTTCTGTTAAAACACCCCCAAAAAGTGACAATAACAGCAGTTTTATGCTAGAATATACGTTTAGGGTACCGGTTTTAAGCATGTTATCAGTATAATGTTGAAAATGTCCTAATATTCTAAATGATATCAATATAAATGCACTCTTTATATCAAGTGTACTCAATATAAGAGCAGAGTGTGATTATAATAAGATATAGGCCTGATATTTCACACGATTAAAGTTCTCTTGAACGCAACCCACTTTGTGAAGTTCAATAAAAATAACTGGTTGCATGAGTGCAGCGTAAAATAAAAAAAAATAATTGCTAATGGAAACATATCCACCATTAGCTCGGACGGTTAGATAAAAATCATCAGTTTATTTCGTGAGACCAGATTTGTTTGACCCAACAGGTACTGTATAATTTATATCATTGCTTCGTTCATACACTTCATTTTTGATTCGATAGAAATAAGTGAAATCTAAAAGTGATTACTTATAAAGCAAATTTCCACATAGTAGTAGAAGGTATGATAGATAATGAGAAATTAAAAAAAAACACACACAAAAGAACAACAATAAAAAAAAACAACAATAAAAAACAACACACAAATCAACCAACGCACTACACCGATTTGTTTTGAGTGTTGAATACGCAATTCACAATGTTTTCGATATAACTAATCATAGAATCAGTATAGCTGTATACAATAACAGAAACTCAACGTATTTGTTTGTGAAATCGTGAGGATTCATCTGTGACAATATTGATATGATTTATAGCATGTGTAATGTTACTTATTGATATACAAACTAAAGCACTATCTCTCTAAATGAGATGCTTCTTTTTCAATGTTTAGCCCAATTAAGATCATTGTTAGGTTAGTTTCTTTTTCTTCGGTAACGAAAGACTAGGGTTTCTCACTCAGCCTCGTTTAAGACTTGAGCGGTGCGCCCTCGGGTTGGGATTTTCTGATCTTAACCGAAGACCAATGATGGATTCTCTATGTCTCATGTAAATCGGGCTAATATTCGACGCCATTTGCAATATAAAAGACAGGTCAATCTTACTGACCCGTTTTGTAATCGCCAAGAGTTATTTCTCCTTTCCTCTACGCCATTTGCAATATAAGGGGGAGGTCACTCTTACTGACCCGTTTCATAGTCACCTAGAGTTATTTCCCTTCCTTCGACGCCATTTGCAATATAAAGGGGAGGTCACTCTTACCTACCAGTTTTATAATCACACAGTTATTTCCCTTCCTCCCTCAACGCCATTAGCAGAATAAAGGTGAGGTCACTCGTACAAACCCGTTTCATAATCGCCCAGAGTTATTTCCTCTTCCTTGACGCCATTTGCAATATAAAAGGGACACTTACCTGCCCGTTTTATAGTCACCCAGAGTTATTTCCCTTCCTCCTTTGACGCCATTTGCAATGTAAAGGGGAGGTCACTCTTACTGCCATTTTATAATCACAGAGTTATTTCCCCTTCCTCCCTCGACGCCATTTGCAATATAAAGGGGAGGTCACTCTTACCTACCCGATTTATAGTCACCCAGAGTTATTTCCCCTTCCTTGACGCCATTTGCAATATAAAAGGAGAGGTCACTCTTACCTACCAGTTTTATAGTCGCCCAAAGTAATTTCCACTACCTCCCTCAACGCCATTAGCAATATAAAGGGGAGATAACTTTTACCGAACTGTTTTTAGTCGCCCAGAGTTACTTCCTCTACCTCCCTCCACGCAGTTTGCAATATAAGTGGGGAGGTCACTTACCGATCCGTTTTGTTAGCCGCCCATAGTTACTTCCCCTACCTCCCTCGACGCCAGTTGCAATTTAAAGGGGAGGTCAATCTCATTTACCCGTTTTATAGTCGCCCAGAATTACTTCCCCTGCCTCACTCGAAGCCATTTTGACGGAGAGGTCACTCTAACCGAACTGTTTTTTTTTTTTTTACATACAGAGTTACTTCCCCTACCTTTGTCACTCTAACTGACCTGTTTATTTAACCACCCAGGGTTACTTTTCCTTCCTGCCGCGACGCCTTTTGCGTAATAAAGGGGAGGTCACTCTAACCGATTTAGTCCTTTTTGACTTCCAGAGTATCTTCCCTTGCCTTTCTCGACGCCATTTGTAAAATAAAAGGAGGTCACTCTAGCCGACCTGTTCTTTTTAACGTACACAGTTACTTCCCCCTTCTTTCTTGATGCCGTTTGCAAAATAGTTTGGTCACCCTAACAGATCTAGGATTACTTCTCCTACCTCCCTTAACGCTATTTGCATAAAAAAGGGGACGTTACTCTAACCGTCCTGCTTTTTTAACTTACAGAGTTACTTCCCCTACCTATCTCGACGCCATTTGTAATATAATCTTACAGACCTGTTCTTTGTACAGAAGTACTTCCCTTACCTTTCCCGATGGCATTTGCAAAATAAAGGGTGGTTACTCTAACCGACCTGTTTTTTTAGCAATCCAGAGTTATTTCTCCTACCTCCTTCGGACGCCATTTGCAAAATAAAGGGAAGGTCGCTCTAACCGTCCTGTTTTTAACATACATACAGAGTTACTTCCGCTAGTTATCTCGAAGCCATTTCGATAAAAAGGGAAGTTCACTCTAACCAACCTGTTTCTTATCAAACGGATTTCTTCCCCTACCTCACTCGACACCATTTGCAAAATATACGGGAGGTCACTCTAACCAACCTGTTTTTAAGTATACAGAGTTAATTTCCCTATCTCCAACATAAAGGGAAGGTCACTCTAACAGATCATTGAAAGTTACTTCCCTTACCTTCCTCCATGCCATTTGCAAAATAAAGGGGAGGTCGCTCTTATTCTATGTACCTTTTTATGTATTCAGTAAGCGATTTGTCTTTTCGGAATATCATATATTACATTTTGAATGAATATCAAGGGAATTCGAATCTGTATAATCATGTTTTGCAGTCATTTAATGAAAAGTTTGTTCCATATAAAGACAAAACGGTTCCATATATTGCATTGTCCAATTTATATAATGTGTGAATGAAAACTATAGCACGCAGAATTTGAAAGCACCGTTTTATTTATTCTATTGAATCTCCTCGAGTTTACTTTATGACATATATTGTACAAAATCTTGATCGGAAGTTCAGTAAAGGAAATAATTACAATACACTTATCTGACCTTATCTCTTGCCCGTTTCTTGAAACTGAGTGAATTCAATATAGAGTTTCAAATTATTTGTTGATTTTTTATGTTTGTTTGTTTTGTTTTTTTTGGGTTTAACGCCGTTTTTCAACAGTATTTCAGTCATGTAACGGCGGGCAGCTAACCTAACCAGTGTTCCTGGATTCTGTACCAGTACAAACCTGTTCTCCGCAAGTAACTGCCAACTTCCCCACATGAATCAGAGTTGGAGGACAAATGACTTCAGACACAATGTCGTTTATCAAATAGTCACGGAGAACATACGCCCCGCCCGAGGATCGAACTCGCGACCCCGCGATCCGTAGACCAACGCTCTTACCTACTGAGCTAAGCGGGCGGGCTTGTTGATTTTTTAATGTGACCAAAACCTTTGTAATTTTCGTGATGACCTTTTAAACTTAAATGTGGGGAATGAAAAGTTTGCTGCCAGTTTATTTGTATACATATGTTAATAGAATGGTCTAAGTTTAAAGGTCTTATTAGTTTATATAAATTTATTTTAGCTCGATTGTGATAAAAGTTTCAAGCTTATCTGAACCACTCTCGAGTCCGCTTCTTGGAAAAACCAGTACTGGTATCATATGAGAAGTTAGTGAAACATTTTTGGGTGAGAGCTTAATGCTGCGTTGGCAAGCAAAATGACCTTGGATGAACCTATCGGTCCAAAAGTACAATTATTTTCCCGTTTGTTACATATAAATATATCAATGCAATACTTGACACAATGTTCAGGAGACAAAAGCAAATACCTTCTTTATAGAAATATATCCGAGAAAAACACTAAATTCCATGTTAAGTGACCTGTTGACCTGCTCATTGTCTCCTCACATCTGTTAGAATGACTAGTGTGTTGCTTTTAATCAAAATGAAGCGTTCCAGTCTACTGTTTGTATAAATCCGTAGAAAGTCATTTGCTAAGAAATTATTTTCCAGCATTTTTACCCCTTTCTCTTTATTTACACCGGTTCTATAAAAACTTTCATTTCAATTGGTTACTTTCAGAAGCTCAGGATATCCACTTTCAATCAAATCTATCATGAAATAAGGGACTGCTTTTTTCATGGATTCACTTCCTTTAGGTGGGTAATTAGGGGCAGATAACTGTACCTTATTACCTATTTGACACGATGACGGAAAAACAGTCTTTGTCTTTTTGACACGCATTTGTAACACCTGCTCCGTCTAGACTGAGTAAGAGTGGAACACTTTCAGCAACTGACCAAGCTGAAAGTTCTTATAAATCCGTTTTTCTTACTTAGAAGAACAGTAAAGGAAACTTTGTCTGATGTATCTATTGTAGGTTACATAGACAAATTATTGTAAAACAGTTGATTTTGTTTGTTTGTTTTGGGTTTAACACCGTTTTTCAACAGTATTTCAGTCATGTAACGGCGGGCAGTTAACATAACCAGTGTTCCTGGATTCTGTACCAGTACATACCTGTTCTCCGCAAGTAACTGCCAACTTCCCCACATGAATCAGAGGTGGAGGACTAATGATTTCAGACACAATGTCGTTTATCAAATAGTCACGGAGAACATACGCCCCGCCCGAGGATCGAACTCGCGACCCCGCGAAGTAAAACAGTTGAGTTACGTAGATTTGTACATTGTCAACTGGATAGAAGATGTCTGTAAATATGATGGAAGAGGATCCAAGAAGCTCAGCACTTGTTGTCCATTCAAAATTGATTTATGTTATCTTATTTTCCCTTCTTTTAGCTCGACTATACGGTGTATATTGAAAGCTGTCCTACCTGCCCTGGAGTCGGCGACGGCATCGGCTTCCGCATATGCGGTCACAGCGTGGTTAAAGTTTTGATGCACTTTCACTTTACCTCTGTTATTACTTGATGGATTCGCTTCAGACTTATATTTTTTCCTCTTCGTCACCCACATCACATGACACAAGAGACACAATTGTCACACCAATATTTGAACCGCACCATGAGAAACCAACATAGTTTATTCGCATTCAAATCCTATTGCAATTAGAGAAACCGTTAGCCAGCAGTATGGATCCTGACCACGCTGGTCGAAACTATTTTCTTACAATGAATTCGAGCTCTCAGTTCATAATGATTATAATGTTAACCCTTAGTCTGCTACATTTCTAAAATGGACTGGTCCACCAGTCAATTTATGCAATACCATTCATTATTCGAAGGGGTTTCTCTGAAAATTTACTGACTGAATAGCGAACAGGTCTTGGTCTGCACTGGTCGCAAAGACAGAATCACTTGCCACCTGCAGACTAAAGGTTAATGCATGGTTGAGAAAATATTAAAGCTACTTGCATGCTTGATATTCTGGTTAAGAAAATTACACATTGTGAATATAATGCAAATAACAAAACAATATTATATTTACGCCTGTTTTGCAGCAACAGTATAATTCAAACTGTTCCTGTATTTTAACTTTTAGCCTGCTAATTTTCTAAAATGGACTGATCGATCATTCAATTTGGACAGTACCACAAGTTCATCAAAGGGGTCTTTACTGAAAATTTACTGACCGAATAGCGAACAGTGCAGACCATGAACAGCCTGCACGGCCGTGCAGGCTGATCTTGGTCTGCACTGGTCGCAAAGGCAGAACCACTTGCCGCAAGCAGGCTAACGGTTAAGGAGACAAAGGAAACTAAAGATTGTGGTGGTATACATTTTCTTCTATTTCTTAAGGGTGTGCTTGTACAATGGTTTTGATCGGGATAAATTACATCTGAAATTGAGGAAATTGGATAGCAAAAGCGACGTCAATGTAGTATTTTAGACAGTACGTTGAAAAACGACAAGATGTATTATTGAATGAATCCATATTTTCCGAATTCGTTTTATCTTCTATCTTATTTTGATTAAATATAACGTAAGCAAATCATGTTCTTTCCCTAGTCTTTAGATGACAACTTTGTAGCATCAAAACCGCATGCCCATACCATGTTTAGCAACATATCAACTTTGTGTAAAACTTCTGAAATAAAATGTTACATGTTATTTATAAAGAGACATTTTGAGGCAAACAAACAGTTTCTATAGAAATGTTTTTAAAGATTTATAACACACCGTTACATTTACCGTTTCTCGAAATATATTTTCTAAACGGTCAGTATAAATTCTATTTGATACCGGTATATCTTTTTAAAATTCCGGAGCAATAAAGTTTACCATGAACATGTATTAAAACTTACAACAGATGTTTGATAAGAATCGGCTGACACATGTATGAAATATTTCTGTTAGACCAAAATAATTTCCACTAATAAGACTGATACGCTGAACTGAAATACAAGAAAATGTAATATCCTGTTTTATATGTTTTACAAGGGCAATGATTGTTGTTTGTAGGCTGTTTTCTTACCAGTGACGCTCGAACTTGTACTAGTCCGCAAGTAATTGTCAAATTTGTAGTTAATTTCAGGCACAGTGTCCTCTATCAAATTGTCAGACAGAACCTGTTCCTCGCCCGTCGATTGAACTCATGACCCCATGATCCACAAATCTGCGTTCTCCTCCCTGCTAAGATAAATGGATCGTTTTGCAACGGAGAAATCATTTTGTATATGTCTTGTAAACACACACAATTGTATGAATGCAGTAACAAGGTAACTACGATCTCAATTTAACAAAATTAGTCAGATCGGATTATTATTCATGAGTCAAGGGAGCGTTTTTACTGTGTTATAAAATGTGTGCCTCGTAGAAGTAGACAAAAACATTGCGTCTGCAAGTGCTGGACAATATGTTAAAAAAGAAACTGAAACTGATTAATTTGATTAAACGCCTGTATCTATACAATGTCATAGTCAATGGCGTTGTACATTTGATTTAACGATCCTTGAAAATATAAATAAGGAAATGTAAAAACTCACAAAAATTTAAAAACTTACACCTGTTGTTATCGCATTTGAAACAATTATAAAAAAAAAACAGAAAAAATAATTATGGTTCTTGGCCTTCTTACTCATATTAACTGATGACAAAAATGTTTGAGATTTCAAAGCTATAGAAAGTATTCAAAAAAGTGAACTTGAACAAAAACAACAAAGAAATACCGACATTCTAAGTTAAAAATGCTCATAATTATGACAAAATGCAAAAGAGAGTTGTGGTTTTTGACCTTCACACTAATTTAATGTTTATTATCAAGTAGAAACAATGACCTAAATAAAAAAAAAAGAAATTCAAATTTTCTAAGTACATAAAGAGTAATAATTCAGACATATCAGACTTACGGCACCTGGCCTACTTACTCACCTAATGATGATAAACAAGTCTGAAAAGTTCTGATAGTATTCAAGTGAAGTGGACCTTAACAAAAATTTGAACCAAGAAATTCAAATTGTATAAGTAGAAAAAGAACCGTTATTCTGATTTCAGTTAAGTTGGTCTGCAGTTCGCAGTTCGCGTTTCGAATTGCGAACTGCAAACTGGTCTGCAGTTCGCGATTCGAATTGCAAACTGCAAACTTGTCTGCAGTTTACGATTTTTCAAATTGCAGTCTGATCAGCACTGTCTGGCGCATTGCAGACAAGAATGCATTTCACAGTTGGTCTGAAGTTCGTAGTTCGCGATTCATATTGCGAACTGCAAACTGGTCTGCAGTTCGCGATTCGAATTGCAAACTGCAAACTAGTCTGCAAGTTTACGATTCTAATTTCAAATTGCAGTCTGATCAACACTGTCTTGCGCATTGCAGACAAGAATGCATTTCACAGTTGGTCTGCAGTTCGTAGTTTGCGTTTCAAATTGCGAACTGCAAACTGGTCTGCAGTTCGCGATTCGAATTGCAAACTGTAAACTGGTCTGCACTTTACGATTCAAATTTCAAGGTGCAGTGTGATCAGCACTGTCCTGCGCATTGCAGACAAGAATGCATTTCACAGTTGGTCTGCAGTTCGCGATTCGAACTGCAAACTGGTCTGCAGTTCGCGATTCGAATTGCGAACTGCAAACTAGTCTGCAGTTTACGATTCAAATTTCAAACTGCAGTCTGATCAGCACTGTCTTGCGCATTGCAGACAAAAATGCATTTCACAGTTGGTCTGCAGTTTGCAGTTCGCGTTTCGAATTGTGAATTGCAAACTGGTCTGCAGTTCGCAGTTCGCGATTCGAATTGCGAACTGCAAACTGGTCTGCAGTTCGCGATTCGAATTGCGAACTGCAAACTAGTCTGCAGTTTACGATTCAAATTTCAAATTGCAGTCTGATCAGCACTGTCTTGCGCATTGCAGACAAGAATGCATTTCACAGTTGGTCTGCAGTTCGTAGTTTGCGTTTCAAATTGCGAACTGCAAACTGGTCTGCAGTTCGCGATTCGAATTGCAAACTGTAAACTGGTCTGCACTTTACGATTCAAATTTCAAGGTGCAGTCTGATCAGCACTGTCCTGCGCATTGCAGACAAGAATGCATTTCACAGTTGGTCTGCAGTTCGCGTTTCGAATAGCGAACTGCAAACTGGTCTGCAGTTCGCGATTCGAATTGCAAACCGTAAACTGGTCTGCAGTTTACGATTCAAATTTCAAAGTGCAGTCTGATCAGCACTGCCCTGCGCATTGTTGACAAGAATGCATTTCACAGTTGGTCTGCAGTTCGCAGTTCGCATTTCCAATTGCGAACTAAAAACTGGTCTGCAGTTCGCTTTTCGAATTGGAAACTGCAATCTGGTCTGGTGTTTACAATTAAAATTTCAAAGTGCAGTCTGATCAGCACTGTCTTGCGCATTGCAGACAATAGGAGCTTATGAACCTGTGAAAGAAATATGTCAAGTTATGGCTTAAAATATAAACGGGTATTAAAATTAATATTTTTATTTGATATTTATCTACACAGACAGTTTTTATATCTAACAGATTTTAAAATGTTTGTCCTTTGTGAAGAAAATCTTAAAATTAATATTCAATTTCGATGTTTATTATTTGGCTGGTACATGAAAATTTAATGTCAAGTAGAAGATTTGCATATTTGAGCCGTGCCATGAGAAACCAACATAATGGCTTTCCGACCAGCATGGCTCAGGACCAGCCTGCACATCCGCACAGTCTGGTCAGGATCCGTGCTGTTCGTTTTCATATGCTGTTCGTTTTCATAGTCTTTTACAATTAAAGAAACCGTTAGCGGACAACATGGCCTGGTCTGGATCCATGCTGGTCGCAAAGTCACTATGTTGATTTTCTCATGGCGCGGCTCATTTATTTTACACGTAGATAAATAACAACCTAAAAAAGAACAACAACAACAAAAAAAAAATGGTCTGCAGTTTTTCAACGACCCACAATAGAAGCTACCTTCAGCAAAATGTCAGCAATCCTTAAAAATTTTAAGTGCATAGGACAATATACAAACTAAACCACTATCTCTCTAAATGAGATGCTTCTTTTTCAATGTTTAGCCCAATTAAGATCATTGTTAGATTAGTTTCTTTTTCTTCGGTAACGAAAGAGTAGTGTGTCTCATGTAAATCGGGCTAATATTCAGCCAGCTTTATTAATTATTATACCAGATTTATATAGCGCCCTTTTCATGATAAACACGTTCAAAGGCGCTTTACATATAGCAAACGCAGCCACACAGGGCGCGAAATTCATCCTCTACTAGTACAGACACGGAGCGATCTGACCAGAGGGACAGAGTGAGATAAAGCCCCAAGAACAGACAGAGAGAACAGTGAGAGATACAGGCCTGTCCGGCTAACTTAGCCTAGCTCTTTGCGAATAGACAGTCTGGTTCTTTAACGTGCCCGGTGTATAGCACCGATATACGGGAAGAACCAGTACAGGCTTCTTAGTCGGATGGGAAACACACAAGAGCATCTCAGAAATTTCCAGCTCCTGGACCGGGATTCGAACCCCGGACCTCTGGATTGGCAGTCAAGCGTGTTACCACTAGACCACCGGCCCACCATTAAGCCTTCTTCATTCTAATGCCGATTACATTTGGGACATCTGTGTCAGTAACAAAACACCTTAAAATATATCAATGCAATTAGTTAAAACTGCCATCAACCCCGATTTAACTGATCTATCACCAATTAAATTTCTTTAAGAAAGGAAAGATACACTGTTACAATCTTATCAAGGAGGAATAGCACTTTTTATTTTTTTTACAACCCGCATATGATTTTGATATTATATTAAAGGTGGATAATCAGATTTTGGCCATGTAACGGATTTGTTCGAAACTTTAGCATCTGATCATTTACACTCATTTATGTTCACTTAACACTTAATACAAATTAGATTTTCACTGGAGGTATTTTTAAAATTTCATTTTCCTATCCTGGTTGCCCAACCAAGATAGAGTTATTTTATCATAAGTATAAATTTGATAAACATACTTTGCCTAAGGAAATGTATAAATATTAGACATATTGTAATATATTTGTAAAATATTTGCATTAAAAATTATGTATTTAGATGGAATTCATTAGAAACGCAAGTTTGAAAAATTATTATTACCTCCCTTTGCCTATCTTGGTTGCGCAACCAAGATAGATTGGAAATAAATGAATTCAGAAGCTACACACAGCTTTTAAACTTGCATTTTGGTTCAGATTGTTCAATAGTTGATATGTCTATCAAATGCAAATGTAAAACTAGACATTGTATCGAAATAAAAAGAAATACCCAGCTTTTTATATACTTTCATATTAAAGGGGAGTAATTACAAAATTTTATAAAAATAATAAAATATACATTTCAAATAGGAATCTAACTCTATGTAATCGGTCTTTTTGTTCCTTAAATAATTCTCTACCAGAATATACAAAAAGTAAAAAATGTCATTAAATGTTGTTTAAATGTGTTTGACCACCTTTAAAGTTATCCCCGGCGTGAATGTGTAACTGTTTTCTTGGTTACTAGTGAATAGTTTTAGCTATGACGTCGCAAACATTACCATGCACGTCTGTTTTGGCGCCACGTTAAAAAGCGATAAACAAAACCGGTTTATTTTCTCCCATTTGTTTATTTTTCTATTTACAGCAATGAAACTTGCATCTTTATGTGTGATATACAAAGGTCTACTGCACTAGATAGTATTTGTCACTTTTAATTTCAAAATTATGAAAAAAATGAAGAAAAACGACATTCTCAATTTTTTAGATTTTTAGAAAAAATGGCACTCTTGTCTAATTAACGGAAAAACGGCTCGAAATCGTTTTGCAAATTTTTTATATTTTCAAGATAAATTTATGTTTGATAGAATATTTAAAAAGATAAGTACTTTTACCATCCAGATATTTTTTAATTAATGGTTTATTATGCATATCCGTCAGTAAAATATGACGTCAAAATATAAACTCTATCTAATTAATGTTGCGTCAATAGAATAATATGGATGAACAGATACAATACGTTTTTACTCACGCTTTGCATGTGCATATGACAGAAATAGCAAAGTATCAAGCTTCAAGTATTTTTGCATTATGCCTTGTTCTTTGAAAAATAACTTTATGTTAACTGTATTTATGCATGTATTTTTTTAACGTGGCATATTACGTACTCTTCCTTCCTGTGTAGAAGTAATAATAAAATTCTATTCTGTTTTCTATTCAGAACATTTTTTACTGAGAAAGTCATCTTATAGGAGAAATAAACCACTGAACATAAGTGAGAAATGTCTTGCATATCACATGTTTGTTTTTAGAATAAATCAAAATTGGCTATTGAATGAAAAGAACACAAGCAGTATCTGCATTAACTCATTTTCATAACAGTTGGAAAAAATGTATTAATGTGCACTTAAAATAGCGCTGAAACGTACATTAAAATTGCACATTACATTTTCGTTTCCTATCAACATATAATGACAATGGGTACATTATTTTTTACCTGTTAGTTACACTAGCACTTTTTCCGACCTTCTCAGTTAATATTGTGCGTATTCCCTGCTCACGCATGACATCTTATCTTGTGTGTCGTGCGCGCATATAATCTTCTGCGCATGACAATTTATCTCTTCCCATGAATAATGCATAGGTCTCCTCCATCAAACGCTGGAAAGCCGCTATAGAAATTGTGTAAGTGTGACGTAATTCTCAACATCTGTCTGTTTAATTTTTGTTGCTCCATGGGAAAATGCTACATGCTTGCCTCAGTGTGATGATTTTTGTTAGCACAACCTTTGTCTAACCCCCTCAGTCAAGTGTTACATTTACCTTACAGCTAGAGGTCCTATATTTGCTCCCGAGAATCGATCTCACTTAGTAAAGCATATAAAGTATTTTCAAAATATGAAAATTTTTGCTTTTAAAAGTCACACATCGTGTCACTGTTGGACTCACCCATGGACTGTAGGATGTGGGGCGAGGGTCAGGTAAGTGGGGATGAGTAGTAATATTTCGTTTGGGACAGACAAATTTATCATAACTATTCATTAATTTCACCACTTTTTACCTCAGGTTTGATTAATACAATCGTATTTCGTTATTCCAGAATGCCAAACTTGATACGATGTTTTTAATCTTTTTTGGTGGGGAGGGTGGGGGGGGGGGGGGGGGGGGGGGGGGGGGGGTGGTGATGATAGGCGAAATCACTGAATGGCACAGCGGCTAATGTTTTATATATTAGGCTATAATTTATTATTTAGCAATTCCATTTTAATCATTTTGGAAGCGGGTTTCGTTTTTAATGGTACAGTAATGAGACTGTGGAAGGCCGGTGCGCCATGCTAATTTTAAAATGCCAAAATGTCGTGCTCTCCAGATAATATTTCTTGCACACGTGATAACGTGATAAGTTGTCGAGAGCACGAGATAAGTTGTCGTGACCACGAGATAAGATGTCGTGCGCGCAAAATAATTTAATCTTTAAACAAATAGATGCATCTCCTAAACATACTACCGTAGTATATCCGTAGTACATCCACTTGAAATAGTTTTTAATCACAAATGTACGCCTACGTCTGAATTTTATTCATCAATGTAATAATAAGCGTGAACTGAAACTGAAATGATCAAAACTGCGACAACTCTCACGCCCGGTAATCTCCAGAATCATAACCTTTCAGTTATGTATGAAAATGCTTCTGCTGTGATTTCCGGTTATGATGGTTTTCACGTAAAAACAGTGACACAGGTAAGGAATTCTTACGTTTTCTTTCTAATATTACTTTAAATTAAAAATCAGCGAATGCTATTCGATGCACGATTGAACAAAGATTACATACATACTAGATTTTCCGTGCAGTGACCAACGTTTTGCTTTCTGTCAACTTTAGAAGTTGTACACATGATGCAATTTTAGCGTTTCTGTGCCACCCATACCGCTTTCTGCTATTTTTTTTCGAACATATACGTTTTCTTGTGGCAAATAATTGGCGTCAGTCGATCAATGTTACACAAACGTTTCAATTTATTCCCGCAAAAATGTGCGAGAGCGTCGTTTACGACGGAAATATTGCAGTTTATTAGGTGTTATGATTCGGTTGATGATGTTATGATTCTTCAAAGGGGGTTATGATTCTTCGTATAACAATATCTGCCGTAGGAAATTTAAAACTATTCTGTCATGAAAAGCAAAATTAAACCATGGATGTGCAGATTACCATGACTACATTGAGTGTCTTATTTGTTGCTGCTTATATCATTTCCATTATCTCAGTTGTTTTACGATAAAGTCGCGCTTTAAATTTTCATATTAGAAATTATATCGTAGGAAATTTCAATACTTTTAATTTTCATTACGTTTTTTTTAAAGTACCACATATACAAAAAAGAACGACATTTAAAGTAAATATTAAAAATATTAAAAAAATGTTCTAAAATTAAGGAACGTGGAATTAAAAAAGACACTCATGCAGCTGAAATGTGTTTGCAGCATGTCTGTCATTGCTGTTTAAAATCTTTAGAGGAAGGCGCATTCATTAATGCTGTAAGGACTTCAACGGTTGCCCAGTCGTCTTTGCTTTACTTCTTTATGCTGTGTATATATGCTGTTATTGTAAATATGTAAAATAAAATATGATTAAACTAAACTACGTCTGTCATTTCCATTTATGTATAAGAAAAAGAAAAGAAGACACTAACTTACAGCTACACAATGAAAATCCATAAAACTTAACCTGAAGTACATTTTCATACTCTTGAAAAAGTCTACAATACACTTAGGTCTACTCACAATTTCAAACAGGTTAACTTTCAACCCAGCTAAAAGACATGAAGGAGTAAAGCCAAAGTAGTGTTGTTTTTGGTTGCGGGTTTATCCCGCTACCAAAGTTACAAATGTATTTCTGACAATCATATAGCATCTTTATTTGATTCCAAATCACATCCAAAAGATGTTCTTGTGCTACACAAAGTAGTCCCATTCATGAACAATGCGGATGAATCATCAATGATCAAGCAGTTCTTATTCAACCTCTATTCATTCGCACTGGCTGACCATTTATCAGTGATAATAAAGGTATATCCAGCCCACGGTTACATCACTGACTTCCAACTGGCATTAAGATAAGTTGATATAAGGTTAGGCAGAGTTACTGTTAGGTATGAGGCGCATTTGTATTTGTTTCTTATACATGTATATTTATAGATCGGCATTTAAATAGAAAATAAATCTAGCAAGATCCGCAACCACCAGACATCTCACGGCTTTGATTTTAAAATGCAACCTTTTTAAAATAATGCTTACATGAGCAAATTTTGTTGAATTTTAGATTAGAAACAACTGATTTTTTTAACAACCTGATTTTTTTGTGGTCCAACAGACCAGCTAGCTTTCAGGATTCACTGCTCCGACCGAAAATACACTGTCCCCGTGTCATCGGACCAGCGTTTGTGTGTCGATCCATGCATTTGTGGTTAAATTCCGTTTCGACAGATATTGTTTTACGAAGAATCATAACCCCCTTTGAAGAATCATAACATCATCAACCGAATCATAACACCTAATAAACTACAATATTTCCGTCGTAAACAACAAACATGACATTTTTTGTGGGGATAAATTGAAACGTTTGTGTAAAATTGATCGACTAACGCCGACTTTTTGCCACAAGAAAACGTATATGTTCGAAAACAATAGCAAAAAGCGGTATGGGTAGCACTGAAACGCTGAAATGTCATCGTGTGTACAACTTCTAAAGTTGACAGGACGCAAACGGTTGGTCACTGCACGGGAAATCTAGTATGTATGTAATCGTTGTTCAATCGTGCATCGAATAGCATTCGTTGATTTTTAATTTAAAGTAATATTAGAAAGAAAACGTAAGAATTCCTAACCTGTGTCACTGTTTTTACGTGAAAACCATCATAACCGGAAATCACAGCAGAAGCATTTTCATACATAACCGAAAGGTTATGATTCTGGAGATTACCGGGCGTGAACTCTGGCGCTCAACAAAATAAAGCACGAGCTCTTAAGTTACTAGCAAAGGTAAAAGTACATGTATAAAATCTAAACATGTATATATCTATCACTGCAAAGTACTATAATTTAAAGGAAAACAAGGTATTGTAAAACACTACTACATTTTAGAAAAAAAGATATTTTACTTGCGGAAAAGGCTTCCTGTAAGACATTGTTTTTATCATTACACTTGATTGAATACGTTATGTCATATGTTCGTGTGACCTCACTGTTGTCATGAGATTCTCCTTTTGTTTGTTTGTCTTGGGTTTTTCAACAGTATTTCAGTTATGTAACGGTGGACAGTTGACCATACGGTCTTCCTGGATTCTGTACCAGTACAAACATGTTCTCCGCTAAGTAACTGCCAACTTCCCCCCATGAATCGGAGGTGGAGGACGAATAATTTCAGACACTGTCTTTTATCATATCGTCACGGAGAACGTACGCCTCGCTCAGGGCTCGAACTCACGAACCCGCGATCCGCAGATCTGCGCTTTCACTACTTAGCGAAGCAGGCGGGTGGGCTCGAGATCCTTCTTTAACGTTCTTCAGCTTTAACATTCTTCAGCCATTAAAATTTTCAAACAATTTTCTTTTCGTAAAAAATTGGTATATTTATAAATGACTTTGATTGCCTACATGACGGCACATTTTTGCCAGATTTAACAAGATCAGGAAACAGAATTTTTATGAAATTCATTCACGAAATATTTTTATTATAAAACAATTAAGAATTGAGAAAAATGAAGTACATTTATAGGGGAATATTTAGTGCATACATGCCTTTTTAAGTATAGAGATTATTCTTACGAAACCATACCCGCGTTGTATCTAAAAACGCACTTTGACGTCATTATTTGTTCGTCGGATAGGGGACAATATCAGTGATTAAAAAGAATACTAGATGGTAAAAGTTTTCATTTTTTTGAAATTTTATTAAACATAATTTTATCTTAAATATATAAAATTTTGGCGAAAAAAGTTCGAGCCGTTTTCCCGTTAATTTAACGAGTGTGCGATTTTTTCAATATTTTTAAATTAAAAACTAAAATTTTGAGAATGTCGTTTTTCTTCATTTTTTCCATCGTTTTGAAAACAAAAGTGACAAATTCTATCCAGAGCAGTAGACCTTTGTATAACACATATAAAGATGTAAATTTCATTGCCATAAATTGAAAAATAAACAAATGAGAGAAAATAAACCGATTTTTTATCGCTTTTTAACGCGGCGCCAAAACAGACGTGCATGGTAATGTTTGCGACGTCATAGCTAACAAGTTTCACTAATAACCAAGAAAACAGTTGCACACTCATGCCGGGGATAACTTCTACTTTAATATGATATCAAAATCATATGCGGGTTGTAAATAAATTACAAAGTGCTATTCCACCTTAAGGGTAAGAAAATCAAAAGTTAGTGTTTGCAAAATCATTTTACTGTTATTAACCAAATGAAAGTCAAAGTAAAACCTACGGAATCCTGTTTATGCCATGTGAAATGTCGTCCGTCGCCCCTCAAAGGCGACGCACGACATTGCGGTACGACATCGCGACAATGCGATACGACGCACGACAATGCGAACCGACACACGACAATGCGATACGACGCGCGACAATGCGATATGACATTCGTCAAAATGTCGCGATGTCGCTTCGCAATGTCGTGCGTCCAGTTGGCAATTTTGGCCCGATATGTCGCGATGTCGCGTCGCATTGTCGTCCGTCGTATCGCATTGTCGCGCTTCTTATAGCATTGTCGCGATGTCTTATCACAATGTCGCGATGTCGTATCGCATTGTCGCGCATCGTGTCCTGAATTTTAGCGATGCGCGACAATGCGATACGACGCGCGACAATGCGATACGACACACGACATTCTCAAATGACATTGTCGCGATGTCGTGTCGAATTGTCGTGTATCGCCTATGCGCCAATAGCACGACGTGCGACATCGCGATACGACACACGACAATGCGATACGACATCGCGACAATGCGATACGTACGATGCGCGACAATGCGATACGACAAACGACATTCTCAAACGACATTGTCGCGCTGTTGTGTCGCATTGTCGTGCGTCGACCGGTGTTCACTTAAATAAATACCGGAGTTCACTTAAAGGAGTTCATCACAATATTTTGTGCGCAGCTCAATCGCGCAGCAAGCGATAACCACTGTAAAGTTCAGGATTATCCGCCGAAAGTGCTTAATTGTCGGATATGCAGCGCACTCACGCAAAAAATATCGTATGTACTGACCATATAAGTCGTGCATATTTTACCTTTAAAAGTGATGGTGTTTTATTGGAGGAGTAGCCGTAGGAAGTGCTCGAATCAAATACATTCTGGACAGCCAAAATAAACTATTTCGTCCAGTAATGATTCAGCCGACTCCAAGTCACATAAAATTCCAGAAAATCTTAACGTAGATCTATCTCCTTCAAATTTAAATGTGACTTGCTAAAAATGTTGTTATACTTTTTGTGTCTCATCCCGCATTTTACGTAGTAAGACCAGAGTTATTGCCCCTGGCAGTCAAAATGTGCATAAAGGGTCTAAACATTAGTGTCGCATGTACCTCAAAAGTATATGCGCCAAGAGTCATCAAACCATACAAGAATTAAATTCAGCATGCGAAGTTGTGCACCAGTGCTTTTATTTGAGGTTTCACTCAGTAAAAACAGATTTATGTCCCTTGACGTGGTCAAATATATACGTAAATGGCATGTGAAAGCTTGTGTATCACGTATCTCAAAAAGTGTTTGACCTAGCATGCGACCTTAAAGGAGCATTATTCCGCATGTGAGTAAGAAAATTGGTTATGAAACTGATGATAACAGTGTGATAACAGTGTGCAATTTGTTGTGTAAGAAAAAAAATGTTCATAATTGTTAGGTGGGTGGGGTAATAAAAAATACTTTTGTGGGTAGAGTGAATATTTTTTTAAATTTTTCTTGCAAACAAGCCCGGGTTGATATTATTTTTTTGGTTTAGAATTTTTTGTCTTAGTTCTAGCTTACATAATATAAAGTTTGGTAAAATTCTGTCCGCTAGATTTTTCATATCATTAAGAAATACTTCGTATTTTTCTCAGTTTCAGATACTTTCGACATCTGTCAAGAGTAATTTTTCTGAGTCAGTATATCTATATGTTGACATTTTATGCATCGTTATAGTGGTTTCATTAACTGTGATGCATAAACAGTAACATCACAGTGAAATTTTAAGTAAATAGTTGTTTGCAGTAATTTATTATGACATATATGTATTGTTTATTCAGACAAAAATACCGATTTGGTGTTCTTGATAAACTTTGAATATTGAAAAAAGAAGCACGGGTACCTATCATTTTTATCTTTTATTTTAACTTGTCATACATCAATCTATAAATATGCAAAGTTATAGAAAATTCTGTCCGCTAGAAATAATTGTGAAAACTTTGTGCATCTTTAAATAAATACCGGCTAATCTTGGTCGCATTTTTTCGAACAGTTCATCAATTTCATTTTGTTATTAAAAGCGTTAAAAGTAAGGTATCAAACTGAAATTTCTTTTAAGTAGTATTGCCTAATCGAATATTAAAAACTAATTTCTAGGTTTAAAGAAATTTGTTTAAAATGTTACAGGAAAATGATACTGTCGTATTGTCTTTAGCTGATGCATTATACAGCGCATTTTAACTGGAAAAGTTTTAATGGAATAGAGTATCTATTTAGTCGACTCTGAAGGAGGCAGATGCAAACTTATTAACATAGTTATATTTGAAATTCTCTCTTGATAAAAAGCTTCCTTCAACATTGATATTGAGTTAAAATGTACTTCAAGATTCGTACCCAACTGACAAAATGAAGGTAGAAATATTCCATGTGAGAAAACTATTCAACTGGCATGTGCAGGTGCTCTTGTTTGAAATAATGTCCTGACGGATTTTTTGGACTGTTTTCATATTTATAGCTTGAATGTCGCCATTTGACCTAAAACTGTGTTGTCAAAAACAAAAATCTAAAAGGCAAATCAATTCTATTGATTTTGTCATCAAATAACATGAATTAGAGTTATACTTCGTTTGTAATGATTTTTCTCCAGTCTTTATTTTGATGTGAACTACACTGTACATAGCGAACCGATAAAAGCTTTTAGACTATATGTTTTCAAAGTCAACGGTTGCATGTGATCTAACAGCCCTAAATTGAATACCGAACAACAAAGTGACCAAGCAACATGCCTGGATAAAAAATAATAATATATTAACAATTAATTCCATATCTTTGTCAAAGTACAACAGGCAGTTTTGCAACGGGAAACATTTTTTAATAATAGCACACACATATTGAGTGTGTTTTTTCAATTAGAGAACTTTCGATTTACAATATATATGTGAAAGAAATCAAAACATCAGTCACTGCTTTCTGAAACATGCGAATGGTATTCTATTTTACTTATACGTTTTACAAGTATTTGTTACTATTTCACGAAATTACAAAATGTTGTTAAGCAGATGTTGACAGGCGTACAATACGAAGCCAACCTTATTATTTTCAAAATGCTTTTCTGAATGACACATTTTAATGCTATTGTCTGTGACATTAAAAAGATCATCAGTGTGACACTCTCTGTATCATGAAAGACGTTAATGAACCATTTATGCTCATTAAAGTTTTATTGTTTATCTGATCCAACTGAATTCAAAACGAAGCAGTAAATACTACATCAATATTGCCCTTTCATCATGAATAGTTTCTATATAATAAAAAAGTAAATAGAAGTTTTCAAAAATATTTAGTTCATTTTAAAACTTTTTGCATGAAATATCTATCTATCCATCTATATTTATAATTATCTCATTTTTCTGTATCATGAATTGGCGTATTGTGCATTACGGTAATTAAAGTAAGAAATGTCTTTAGAAGCACAATAGCCTAACTAACAATGAAATACTCCTCATATCTTATTTGTTACTTTATTCATAAAATGGCTGTCTATATAATAAAAAGACCGGTATTTTCCCATTATTGACATAAACATTGTTTCTTTGCATTTTTGAAATATAAATGAGAAAATAAAACTACATGCGCATATCTTCTATGGATACTCTAAAATCGTCACAATTATTGAGCATTTATAGCAAACGAAACATTCTAGCTTGTTAATGTTTATATTCATATTTACATTGTTTACTTTTCAGTCTTCTATGATATTTACATTTTCGCTGTCAATTCTACATGCAATATGTCAGATGGAAACCATACCGATTTCCAAACAAATGTTTTTGTTATTGCTTTACAGTCAATTGGTTACCATGTCAACATATGCGGAAATTACTTTTTTTATAATAGATCCCAAGTACATGCAGCTATCTGCTGCTTTGGTACTTATAGCCGGTTTTTGAAAAAGTCCACTTATGGTCAATCAATTCTGTAAAATCAACGAAATTATTGCACAGTTACAGTTAACGGATTCGATCACATTCTATTGGTTCCATTTTATTCATTTAAGTAAATGATTGCAGTTAACAGTTTTATTATATTTACATTGTCTTTGTTATTTCTAACCGCCATATGTCCAAGGAAAACCATGCTACTTTCCACAAGCTTATTCAAGAAGTTATTTGTTTACAGCGGTACGGTTACCATAACAATGTATACGGAGGTCATTTTATTCTTTACTCAATTACCACGTACTTGAACATGTACCAAATGGTTTTGGTACTTGTAGCCGCTTTATAAAGTGTACATGATTGATCCATGGAACCTACAACCGTATTTGACAATAACAGTAATATTCTGAAGATTTCAAAGTTGGCATACGGGATCTTCAAATTAAATGAAACTAGACACCTTTAAATGCTATACACTGAAGAAATAGCTTGCTTTCCTTTGATTTTTTCGGGGAAAACATATATCCAGTGAACTATTGTCTGATGCCGGATCGAAGCAAACTAAACATAACTGCTACTTCTTGCGTGACTGGATGTACTATGGCCCATGTTCTACACCGTGAATATATTACGTATGTCATGTATAACCCACGTGCATATACAATATTACATGTTATAATATATACATGCTGTATCAGAAAATGCCACAAGGCGCTTGAGAAGGTTGAAGGTAACGTACAAATGAAAAAAAACATATTAACAAAATACATATGGTACGTTATTTTACTGGAGAGACATGCTGTCCTCTATACAATATCTATATGAATTGCCCAAGTCAGTGATTTATCTTCAATATGTAAGAAATAACACTTGTTGCTTCTATTGCAGTTTTGTTGCAAAGTATAACGTACTCGTGTCTTTAAGGTAATGCCATTTTTTTCTCGCATGAATTCAAGGTAAAAATTACAAAGCACATTTGTCCGATTCTTCTTAACTGTATCATTTATTTCTAACCCTAGCAAAACAGAAGATACATAGAAAGTAGGATGGTCTTACCACATCACGCAGATTGTTATTTGTGTGCGGGTCAGTAGCTTTCAATGGTATACAATTACACTATGAAGATCACATAGCACCGTGTTGTATTGCCTTCGATCAATACTTAAGGAAAACTTTTAAACGATTACCAGTCAGTGGATGACAAAAACTGGTCTTATCTTGTCAGAACATTGAAATAATTTGGTTTGCAAAAATTACCTTTCTTCAGAGGAACATATTTTTGAAGAATTAGATCATTTTATAGTCACAGAGGTAATTAAAAAAAGCCATAAAATCTCTTAAACGAGGAAAAGTCGGATCTACCGAAGAATTAATAAACGAGTATTTCATAGAGGCGGAAGACATTATAGCTGCTCATAAGTGCTCACTTGGTAGATTTATCTAATATTATTTTCGAAAGCGGACATTTTCCAGAATCTTGAACAGAAGGAATTATCATACAATTGTTTAAGAAAGGGGATACAAATGGGTTCAATAACTATAGAGGCATTGCATTAGTAAGCGTATTTTAAAATTATTTAATTCCGATCCAAACCAAAGGTTCTCAGATTGGTGTGAAAATGTAACATGGTATTATTCACAATTTGCGAATAAAAAGGTAATTCCACAACGGATGCTATGTTTTGCCTCCATGGTCTGGACATTTTAAACAATGGAAAACCCTTCTATTGTATGTTCATTGATATGAAAGCGTATGCAGAAATGTTCTTTGGTTTAAATTGTATAAACAACTCGGAATAAGAGGGAAAATGTTGAATATTGTTAGAGCTATGTATGATTAAGTGAAATGTCGTATCAGACACTTTAACAAATAGTCTGATTTGATGGAAAATACTAGTAGGCCTGAAACAGGGCAAAATATGTTCGCCGTTATTTTGGTCGATGTTCATAATGGACTTGGAATTGTATTTAAATTCAAAGCCTCGAAGTGTTTTAGATTTCAGGGACATGTCCTTTATACTGTTTTTGTATGTAGATTATTATTATTATTATTATTATACCACAATTATATAGCACTCTTTTCATACAAAATATGTGCGTTCAAAAATGCTTTACAAAGACATAAAGAACACATACATACATATATATACATGTAAATACATTGGTAAAGGATTGAAAGGAATAGTGATTAAAACAAGATCATCCATAAATTATGTTCAACGTTAAATTACATTACATACACTATTAAAGGAGAACAATCCCTTTCTCAGCAAGAAACAAACCTGTCATGATTTTAAATGCGGACAATGAGCTTGAATCTCTGATTCCTGCTGGGAGGGCATTCCAAAGCTTTGGAGCTGCATGCTTGAAACTTTTGTCACTATACTTTACTGTTCGACTCCTCGGTACAACCAAAGACACTGGGCCATTTGCCGATCTTTAGTCTCTACGAGGCTTGTACATGTCCAGCATATCGACAATGTACTTGGGAGATTCATTGTGCATGGCTTTGTATGTAAGTGTCACGATTTTGAACTCAATTCGGTGCTGAACCGGAAGCCAATGCAACTCCTTCAAGACTTATGTGATGTGATTGTATCGTGGAGTCTTGGTTATGATGCGGGCCGCTGTGTTTTGTACACGTTGAAGTTTTTGCAGTGTGTCTTTGGAAATTCCATCAGTAGCGAGTTACAGTAGTCTACTTTCGATGTAACCAGAGAGTTCACAAGAGACTTGGTAGCGTCAGCTGTAATGTACTGTTTAATGTGGCCTATTTGCCGAAGTTGTGCATAACTAGCTCTACATAGAGAGTTAACATGCTGTGTCATGACCATGTTTGAATCCATTCTAGCACCGAGATTCTTCACACAAATTGATGGTTTAATCCGACAGGGTCCTTAAACGACAAGTATAGTTGTGAGTCATCAGCATAAAAGTGATGATTCAGTCCATGGCTTCTGCAGATTGAACCAACGGGTTTTGTGTACATGATGTAGTTTTCCGGTCCTAGGACAGACCCTTGTGGTACACTGTATTTCCTGTGGACTGAGACTGTTTGGTAGCGGTCATTCAGATAAGAAGTCATCCACTCTAGTGGTTTTCCAATGATCCCGAAGTCCTTTTCCAAGCGTTTTAGCATCGTTTCATGGTCGATAGTATCAAACGCATCTGACAAGTCAAGCATTACCAAAATTGTGATTTCGTTTTGATCCAGGGATTGAAGAATGTCATTTTGAGCTTTGAGAATTGCAGTTTCTGTCGAGTGATGCTTTCTGTATGCAGACTGGTGCTGTTCATGTAGGTTCTTCGAAGTCAGGTGGCACTCAATGCGTTTATCTACTACTTTTTCCAGCACTTTTGAGACAAAAGGTAGGTTTGATACAGGCCTGTAGTTCTTTAGTTCATTGGAATCAAGGTCTGTTTTTTTTTAAAAGAGGTCTAACGTGATGATATGGTTATAATGGCGTAAACGGTAGAAGATCTTCAACAGAGTTTAAACAATTTAAAAACTTACTGTGATAAAGTGGGATTAACTGTTATTACTGAAAAAGACCCCAACAAACTAACGTTATGGTGTTTAGACGGAGGGAAGGGTTCGTGCAAATAAAAAATGGACTTATGGAGGGATACCACTGGATATTGTCTCTAATTTTAACTATCTATGTGTAGATTTTTTTAAGAAGACGGTTTAAATGGCAATGTACAATTGTCAGTGGTAAAACTTTAAAGGTAATGACTACATTATTAATTAGTACTATGGAATTTGATTTGAGACTAAAGACTATCTTAAGCCTTTTGGATTCTTTGGTTGTTCGGCATTTACATCACACATTTACATACTACACCAAAACCTCATTTGTGACCTCCGGGACAGATATTGAAAATGAAACAGAAAAGAATACGCTGTAAATATGACCATATTTTCTAAAACTATGGTAGTGAAGAAACCGCCTTAACTGATAATTGTCTGGTTTATTTATCAATCCAGTGAGCGCTATTTACTTGCCATAATGTGAAGTTAAGGTATTAATGTTACAAATCATATTCTGACAGAGCAAAATTTACGACTTTTGCAAACAAAAACGCTAAGTTTAAGTGCATCTCCATTATTATTATTTACAATCATATTGTTTCTATATGACTAGCACTGTGTAAATTGTATATTCAACACTCAAAATCATCAGGCGAAAGGCGTGGGTTGATTTCAAATTTCTCTGTAAACAGCTCAAACTTTTAGCATCTATATTCAAATAATCCAAAGTTTTACGACAACTCATATTCTGACAGAAGTTCCTACCATTATGCAAACGAACACGAGCTGTTCAAAATTATTCAGTTTAAAGTAATTTGTTTTACTGTTTTGTGGCCATTATCGAGTCTTTGTTTCTGGTCGAATCTCTGATATATTTCTGTTTGTTAGACTTCTGGACATCAGATACGTTTTTCACAAATCTTACCTGCATCCGATCAGAGTAGTCATTTTGGTAGCGACGTTTCTGTATTTCTTTCTTGGAAAGAAAGAAATCGAGGGCTTGGCGCAAAACTATTGTATCTTGTTCTTTATTTATATACACTTACAATAGTTTCGCACCAAGCCCTCGAAATGTAAACACACCGAAAAATGAAAGAAACGCTAGATATTCTATATTTCTCTTTGTGACTTCATCTCATTTACAGTTCAGTATTTTACCAGCATACGAAAGAACGTGTTTGATGGCTATTTCAAGCAAATAAAATGGAAATTCTTCGCAATTTTGTCTTGAAAGTATTGACATTTGTGGCCATTTTATTTTAGATGTCTGAAAATTAGTGGATGACTGGCCTTGCTTTCCACATATCGTTGCACGGTGGTATTAAATGTTACTTTCGGTTTCAGTGACACAACCGCCATCATTCGGATACGTCCGTGACAACGCTAAAGGAAGTGGCTAATCGTACGGTCCCGTATGAATAGTGAAATAAACCGCAGGTGGCTATTCGTACGGCAGTTTTGTATTACATTGTACTAAAGTCATTCAACTGATATGCTTTCAACCGATTTCTTTAATTTTCTTTAATTTTAAGTCGCACATAAACAGGAAATGATTTCGAACATAGAAAAAGGCTAATTTTATGTCTGCGTGCAATATTGTTGTCATCGTATGACACATATGCAATAAATGTGAATAATAAAATTGTCATCTATATAAGTTGACATCATCGTTTGAATATCATGTAATATGATTTTTCTTTCATTTTTCGGTTGATAAGACTGGAACTAATTATTGACAATAATAAGTCTTCTCTCTCTGCCTCTCTCTCTCTCTCTCTGTCTCCTCTCTCTCCCCCACTGAAAACTAGAGACACTGCTAAATATCTGAGCGTCACACTAAGTAAATACATGTATCTTATTTGGTCAGAATATGTTGATAACATCACATCAAAAGCAAACAATTCACTTAGATTCATCAGAAGGGGAAAAAACAGGAAAGTAAAAGAAACAGGTTACAACATAATGTCCGCCCACAGTTTAAACACTGCTCCTCTATAAAAATGAAACTAAAATTTACATGTCTTCACTTGGTACCGGCAGTGTTTCACAAGATTGGAGGACGGCTACCTTTGTCCCTGTATACATAAAAGGCCCACGAAGCAAAGCCAGCAATCACAAACCTATTCTCTTACTTGCAATTGCTTTCAACCGATGGGGCATGTTTTAGTATCAAATATTATTAATCATCTTGATAATAAAATTTGCTTAATTCCTTCCAACATGGCTTCCGCTCAAAGCACAGTTGTGAATCTCAATTATTAAATTTTAGTCAAGAATTTTTGATTACCTTGAAGCTAGTAAATAGACAGACCTAATAGTAATGGACTTTATCAAATCGTTTGACAAAGTCGATCACAATCGTCTGGTCTACAAGCTTTTTCAGTTAGGTATATAAAGAAAAACATCCATGTGGATTAAATATTTCCTTTAAATACGGACACAAAAGGTCTTCAATAAGATATACCACATTTGGTATCAGGGGTACCGCAAGGGTATGTCCTTAGGCCTTGCCTTTTCTTAACATATCAGTCACCTGCTAGGCTCACTTAAAAGCACCATAAGACTCGTTGTTGATAATACAGTAGTTTATCTCACTATAAATATCATGCATAATTGTGAGACTCCCTAGCAGTACCTCCATAAATTAGAGCTTTGGAAAAAGACCCGGTCAAATGAGTTGAATTTCGATAATGCGAAGTGATTAGGGTACCGGGGGTATATAAAAAGAAATAAAAAAAAACATTGCTTTTCGCTATAAGCTACATATTCATGAATTTAAAACTATAAAAAAGCTTAATATTTAGGCGAACCAGCAGTGTTAGATCACAAAAAAAAGACAAACAAGACCCTAAAATACATGAAAAGAAATGATCAAACAAATGATAAATGTACAAATTTAAGAAACTCCGTATAAAACATGTTCAACCATAATTGGAATATTGCTCAACTGTTTCGCATTCAACAATCTCTAACATATGGAATTAAAAGAGTACGAAAGGCTGCCACCAGATATGTTCAGATCAACTATGTGTGTAGATTAAGCATCACAGAAATGTAAACTGTACTGGCAAACGTTAGAAACAAGGAGAAATTTCACATCCCTACATCCCTGATTCTTTTATATATAATCCGTCATTCCATTGCTTTTTTGTAGATCACCAGTACCGGCTAGACTCTCAGGACCTTCACTTTTATATTCCCTCCTCTTGCACCCATTGTCACAAGAATTCAATTTTTCCCCAAGAACCATTAGACTCTGAAACAATCTACCACATCATGTTAAATCTAGTGCTACTCTTAATGAGTTCAGGAATGACATAGATTACTGATGTTCAAACCTGAAATGTATGTTTTATCATCTTTTAACCTATAACTTGTACTATTATAGTGCTGATTTTAATATTGCACACTAATTTGTGTTTTCAATAAAGGCTTAATCATCAAAGTGTTGACCAGACAGTCGCCTCCCAGTCACAGCCAGTCATTGACAATGGGGACTATCTAGTTCTGGCTAACATAACTTAACTGACCCTGTTTTTATTTTCTGATGGTCGCATTCATTTATTTATGGCGAAGCCCCATGTGTTTAACTAACCAGTATCAAACCGCAACATCTCGCACAGTCTCTCGTGAGAAACTCAAGATGTCATGTAACTGTTTAGAGCACGTGGTTATTCTTGAAAATCAGTATCAAAATTTTACCTATTTATGAATTTAATTTAATTACATAAAATCTATAAAACAACATACAATTTCTCAGAAAATGTCAATAAATAACGATTCTCTACCGCCTATTGGTTTTTCAAAATGAAGAGTACCCTGATCAGGTGAAAACTGCAATGACGGACAAAATATTGCAGAAAGGGGTACCAGTTTGAAACTTGTGTTCAAATTATGTTGCATGGATTTTTTATGCCAGATCAAAAGGAAAATTGATTAGAAATATTGTATAGTAAAAGGTGAGTCCATTGCATTTGATAAAATTATAGCGTGACATACTTCTGGAACGATTCCTGGTTAGGTGTTAGTACGGGATTCATTTGAGCTCAGAGATCCGTAACAGCATATTATATAAACATCTCTGAGCTGAACTTTAAGCTAGGGACTACTGTGCAGATGTAAACAAATTGATTGTGAAACGTACGGGACCGTAATACGAGCCACGCTAAATGATTGTTTGTACGGGACCGTACAAAGAGCCACGCTAATCTATTTTAGAAACAAAACAACAACATGTCTAGCATATTCGTATCGCATTTTCTAGTAAACTGCCTTTCTTTTTATTTAACAACAGGCTTAATTTTATAACATTTATGTATTGTATGTATTTGTAAATGTCTGCATTTATCCGCCGTCTTTACACAAAATCATATCACGGCCGATCAGCCATTGTTGTTTTCGACGTATTCAAATTTTTGTCACGTGACACTGTCTCCGTTGGTTTACGGAATTCGGCGGATCCTGGCGAGTGAATTAGTGACCAGCTGGTCATTAAATATTTCATGGTTTTATATCCATTCCTATCTCATCAATATTTGGCCATCCAAGTCTAACTAACGTGCGAACTTGTTCATTAGAGTGTTTTCTACAAATCTACAAAGTGATTTGCTTTATTTTAACGGTGATTTTTAACAGGATTATAACTTTAAGGCTTTTCAAGCACGTATACAACACCAAGTGAAGCAACGAAAAGACCAACTTTCTTTTGATTTCTATATAAGATCGCAGTCAAATGAATACCTTTTACACAGTTTTGGCATACACATAGGAAAACCAGCTGTAATACTATTCACTAAGTAGTGATGAAAGAGGAAAAGTCATGCATTTTTTCGTAATCCCCCAAAAATCAAGAGAGGCATATCGTTCTACTGTCTTTCCATTCGCACCAAAATCTTTGTCCGGTTTACTCTTCCTACAGTTTAGCTGAACGTACGGAAATGTATCATTATGAACTGAACTTCCATTTAAGAACTATGCTATTTTGAAATTATGAATAAGGTGGGTGGGGTACATGATATGATTTCCGAGGAATTTCGAAGATACTGTAAAACAAACTTTTTTCCAATGTGACAATACATTAAAACCATGAAGTGCTGAACTCTTACTTTAATTAAAAGACTAAAGTAGGAAAAGTTATCAGTATGTTCATGTCACAATTTTCGGTGACAGTATTCTATGTCAGCTTGCATAACTGCGAAAAACTATAACATAGATAATAAAGCTGAACTATCCGTGTAAATGAGCTGAGAGCTATTTTTCTATTTCCATTTATTACTTTTCTAAAAAACACATTACAATTTACAAGGTGTTGGCAAAATTTGTCATTTTGTGCACATGCCTTTACACATTAAAGAAGTCCGAACTATAGGTATGGTGTACGGGAAGGGCCCGAGCGCTTACGTAGTGCGCATTTACAGGGATTGTACTGCTCATACAGATATATATAACTTTATCATAAGTCCGCAAAGTGCAACAAAAGAAATATCAGTATTAATTATGTAATAATATTATCTATTTACACGGTATGTCTGACAAATGACATCGAGAATTCTTACTGACCTTTCAGAAAGCTGCATTTTCAAGTACCTGATATTTTCCACTTTGGTTAAAAAAGCATTTTTACAATAAATAACTGACTACAGAAGGTAATAAAATACCCTTGATCTAGAGAATGCTACAACCTACTAAACTTCAAAGTTAAAATTATATTGAACACGTTTGCTTTAATTTAAGGTGAAATTTAAACTAGAACTTTATGATAAAAATCGAATAGATCATTTCGGACATGTTAGACAGTGAGAAAGCAAACATATCGTACGTATTAATTAGCATGGATGATTTGCACTGTGAATACATACTATTTACACTTAACATATAATTTCACGTGTATATACTCATATACATATAAATGGGGGTGTTTGTCATGGGATTCGATCCGATAAGGGCGGCTCTTGAGCTGCGAGCTGAATGAATGATTACCGACTTCTATCCGCATGGCGCCTGGCATAGTGGTAGGAGTTGGGAGGTGCCCTTTCAATAAAAGTGGCACTCTAATAAACAAGACCTTTACTTTTACCTTTTAAACACTAGCAATATGTTTGTTTTATATATAAGATCAAAGCATTAACACTCGTGAAAATATAATGCATGTGACGTTCACTGTTGATATATAATTGTAATTATATATTTTCACATTACACTGAAACAAACAAATACACTTTTGCATATTCATTTATATAAAAATATAAACAAACAAACAAACCAAAACGTGAACAATTTTTATCTTGTATGATGATAGTAACACCGAAGTGACACAATGCACTTTTCCCAGGTTTTGTTGATGGGGAAAGACTCAAGTGCCCCTCCAGACATGTTTTGGGGCTTAGACTAGTACCTAGATCGAGACACTAACCTCAGCTGGATGGCTTCCTTACGTGAAAAGTTTTACACATCAAGTGAGGGTTCCATCCCACGTCGGTAATGGGCGGGGAATTCGAAGCCAGCGACCATGACCATCACGTTTTTTTGCAAGTATAAAACTTAAATATTCAATTAAATTTCGTGAACATAAATGATACTCAAAATGATATTTACGGTCAGAAATTACAAATGGTTTGCCGAATACACCATACTTTTAATTACAAAAGTTTACACACCATGTGGGTCGGAAAGCACGAAATTTACCTTCTTGAACGTATATGTGAATCGTCATGTTTGAAATGTAAACAAAGGAATAAAAGTTACTGTTTTCATGTTCGAGGAAAAGATCGAACTGTGATTGTCAATGTTCCCGATACGGAATATATATGAATGTATAAACATGAGCATCTTACAAAAACATTGTAAGCGATTGTTTATTTATTGTATTTATGTTCTAGTAACCTTTGATATTTTACTCGAGGACAAGCCGGGTTTGTGACATATACGTGTCTATTGTTGGGCTGGAAAAAGATTCCAAAATTTAAACTAAAAGCTATATTGCATAAATTTCTCGTTATTTCTGTACATACTATTCGATTGTTTTTAAAGGTTAGAATATCAGAAAATTGCAGAAAATAAAACATATCTTTGAAAAAGTCACGATCTTTCATCATTTGTTTGGTTGGCTCATGGTTACAAATTTAATGTTACTAGGTCATGATGTCCATGAAGCCATGTAAAGTGATAATTTTGATGACACGTTGGATTTATTTTATAATTGTGAGTGATCGTTAAGTGATCGGAAAGATCGGACGGTGGGATGTTATAAAAAAAGTGATGCTTTATTTAGATTAGAAATTGAATCGTACTATACAATAAGGAAATCCAAGGTAAAACACTACTTTTATTTCGTTCACTGAAGAAAACATGGCGGACATATTTTTGTAAAAAAAGCGGTGCACGTGTGATTTGTGTAGTACAGTTTTACGACGATTTCTTAGAAAACGCTCAGCTCATTTACACTTTATTAATATATATATATTGTATAAATATGAGAGACTTACGGTACCAAATACTTGCACTGAAAATTTCTATGCATTTTCTTCTAGTACACTGTTAGGACATGCTTTTGAGTGTTTTTGATACTTTATAATTTACTTGGAGATACATTTTCTCATTATGATTAGTTTCTCTTTGATCCCCGTGCATTTCTCGTGTTGTTACGACAATTTCAGTTTTACATAGGAATTTTACATATGTCAAAATAGCATAGGCCTTAATACAAGTATTTTCGTGTCTTTAAGGAATCTTACTAAATTTACAAATTTTTATCATTATGAAGTGACCATGCGCAAATTTTCAGTATATACCCCGTATTATCGTTTCCATGACTTTTTATTTGCCAAAATGGAGTTTTTCGGATATTGACCAGTGTAAATATTATTAATAGTTTGATAGCCCTTGTCTCAACTTGCTTCTAAAACATTGATAACGAAGTAATACCTGGGGCCATATTCATAAAGCATCTTAAGTATAAGTTTTGACTTAAGTTTAAGATTTTACTTAAGTTTGTGGTGATTTCAACTTAAGTTTAAGTAAAACTTAAGTTCTAGTCATAAAACAGCTAAAACTTAAGATACGTAAGAAATGACTTAAGTCAGAAAATAAAATAGCGTGGTGAGTACGATTAAAGTGTTGTTTTCAGATAAAAGCACTTTAAACATAATTGTGCATGTTGTATCTGTCTGAAATTAAGGTTGTTTTTTTAATGTTTTCGTCCACAATAAAAAACAAGAATTACTTATTAAGTTGTTTTATGAATAACAAATATACTTAAGGTATAGGTCCATGTTTCGGAGAAAAAAGTTCGAACGTCATCAAATCATAGAAAGAAAGCATTGTTTTACATGAAAATTTAACAGCGTATAAAACATTTATATTATTCTATAAAACCATTGTCAATTTACTGATATATGTATTGAATTCCGGAAAGGGACTGCATGAAGGGGCCACACTTCTGGACAGTTCAGCGCCTTTAAAAACTCACCATTTTTTAAAAGCTGTTACACGTCTTCGTTTTGATGCATTTGCAACATCGTGCGAGTGTTTAAACTTTACATAAATAGGTAAAACATCGTTTTTGACAATTGTTTACATTTATTTCTTTACAAATGGCATTCTTATTTAAAGGGAGACAACTCATTAAGAATATTTTAAGTATCCAACTCTGTGGGGCAGAACAGTAAAACATGTATTGGACAGATAAGTTGTGTGTAAAGATGCTGTTCATTTGTTAAAAAAATCTGTTGTTTTGTGATATACTGCTAAACCTTAAGTAAAATAAATTTCTAATCTAAGTAATACTTAAGTAAATAATCAATTTCTTATACTTATATTTAAGATGCTTTATGAATACGGCCCCTGGTCTTAAGGCTGCATAAAACTTTTGCATTATTTTCAAACCAAGTCCACACCTGCAAATCTTAAAAACGTTTTAACCTGACTACAATAAGTTTACACAATTTACTTTCATTTAAGACTGACCGAATAAACTTTTATTTGAGAAACAAACAATAAATATTAATTGGCTAGATCCATGAAAAAGCCACACTCTCTCTTTATTTTTCAAAAATATATACCGTACCGTATGCTTCCTGACAGAAAAATAATTAAGGTAAGTTAGTATATCGTTTAACAAATATATCATTCTGAAAAAATACTACATGGACGTTCATCTAACTCCTAATGGCACAATATGACACTGAATTGAATGCAAAGACCTCGTTAGCGGCAATAACTTTTTTCATTTATTTGAAACTTTACAAGGAAAACTAATGTTTGATCTCGGCTATCAGAAAGTGTTAATCATAGATGTTTGAAAACACAGTCAACGGAAGATCTAAGTACATGCGCACTCATTTTGTTTGCGATCATAATTACGATAAACGCATATGTCGGTGGTCGCTATATCATGGACTCTGAGAGAAAAATAACTGTTTGGGATCGCTAAAATCATATAATCATATGGCTATGGTTTTACCTTCTCGCATAGCAGATGGTCGGCCGAATCCTGGCCTCTCACTGCTAATGGAATACAAATATGGTATCTTGAATGCCCTTCCCACATACACATATTCGCTTTGATTACATAACCTTTCTCCAATCAGTAACATTCGTTCTTTCTATCAGTTCGATTAGGAAGAACCCAAAACCATCTCCTAAATCAATGTACTGACGTCAATGGAGCGCATTCAGTTGTTAGAACGGTAAGTATCTAAAATAAATTGCAGAATCTACTTTTTCTTTGAACAAAATTGACATTTATTATCCTTTTTACCAGTTTAGATGACGTACTGGTTAATTTGTGATTAGACAGTTGTATCATTTTAATCATGCGTATATATATATTATACTAGCTATTGCTTCAGTAAAGTTTACATCTAATTTTTATAGAATTATTTGTTATGAAAGTGTCTTTAGCATCTGCGAACATTTAACATTTTCATCAAAATCTTGATTTCATAAGCCTACAAAAAGCTGTATTTAATTATTCTTTTACACACTGAAGTTAACTAGTTTGAATTAATTGTAATGTTAAATCTTTCATAAAGAACATCCATTTGCCGTGTGTGAACTGAAGCTAAACAATTACTCAGTGTCGTGTGACGTGGAGAAAGGTATCATGGCCTGACTATCAACAGATTTAAATGAGAGCTAGGAAGACAATATTGACCTTATTCTACAGAAAATCACATTTGCATGTCCCTGTTTTGTCCGTGTTGTTGCTATTGGCCATTAGCATATTGGCATAGGTCACTGCTAAATTTCTATAATGAACTTGTCCGTCTTTCAATTTGGACAGTACCATTAACTGTTAAAAGGGGTGCTTACCAAAAAGATACTGACTGAATGACAAATAGTGTAGATCATGATCTACACTGGTCGCAAAGGCAGAAT